>NW_004524670.1:1671761-1679651 GCF_000260255.1 Octodon degus | reverse complement strand
TGGGAAACCTATAAACAACATAGAAGAATGAACAGCATTTTTCAGTACACAAAAATGCCATCAGATACATAAAATAATGCATTCAGGAGAGAAACCATATGCACGTATGCAGTGTGGGAAAAATTTGCCATAGGTCCTCTCTTATAAATATAAGAGAACACACTGTAGAAGAACTCTGTATGTAAAAACATGGGAAAACATTCAGCTGACAGGCTAACTGACAGAACTGTCACACAGTGGACAGAATATAAAGTAATCAATTTACAAAGTATTCAGTGTACATGGGTATTATGAAATATGTGAAAAAATTCACAGGGAAGAAAGAGCCTACATATGTAAGACTATTTATAAAGCCCTTTTGAAAGCATGTAAAGGAGAGTATAGAAAAAATATAAGAATTTGAATGTCAATATTTTTATACATTTTCCAATAATTCACCCCAGATGGAGATACTCTGAAAGATTTTCATGTGTTTTTCCTGCTAAACTATTTTTACATTTCTGATCTATGTACTGTGATCTTTACTATTAATAAATCACTTTTTGTCAGAAAAAAAAATAATAATAATTTTATTGAGAATCAAATAGCAATGAGACAGTTTGAAAACCAATTAGTAGGACAGTTTCAATAATTAACACATTGCAGACATGATATCCTGTCCACCAACACTATTAGTACAAATTTTTCTATTCATTGAATTAAGAGAAAGTAGCTGTATATCTGTCCGATTTTCATTATACAGATACAAAATGGTCCTTCATTTGTATCCCCTTTTTTTGTTTAGTTTTGTCAAATACCATCTCTGAAAGGTGTAAATTTGAGCACACTAAAGCATCATGGAAAGCTCCACTGAGAAAATTTGGCAGGTAGCATCACAATTCAAGCATTCCTTTCTGGGAAAGTATGATCCTGCAAAGCTGGATAAGAAAGCTCAAAAAAGGACTTTTTCAAGGTAATCCATTATCCAGGGAAGAACAGCAAAACCCAAAACTAATACAAAATTTGTAGCAATTTTCCACTGACACTATATTTTTATTTAAATGAGGAACAATTCTGAATCAAAGCAGAGGTGCCACCACACATTCAGGTTTTCTTTCCTATTTTGAATTTTAATTGTATCTTGTCCTATAAGTAAATTTTCTCCAAATTCAATTACTAAACTACATTAGAAGTTATTTGATTTATCAGAGGACTGATGAAAGATATGGGTCTAGTTTTAATCTTCAGGGTCTTTGGACTCAATACAGGCCCTACGTGTGTGTGAGACCTTCTGCTCCAAGCATGCCAGACCCCTCCATTCCTGGCCCAGACTGGGCATGTGCGTGGGGCCTTCCACTCTATGCCCACTGGATACCTCCATACCAAGCCCAGGTCTGGCCTGTGTGTGGGACCACCCACACACTCATGGGAACCTCCTGCATCAGACAGGCCTGGTGTGAAAATCTGTGGCTGAAGTCCCTGAAAAGAGGCTTGGGGCCAGAACCACCCAGCTAATCCAGAAGAACAACATCTTGCCAGAGGGGTAAAGCAGGTTTACTTCTGGGATGCAGCAGGAAGAAGTTGAGCACAGCAGCCAGACCCAAGCCATATACATCTGGACAAGATCAAACTTAGTAGATCCAAAACCAGAAATCTGAGACACTTTGTTAGACCCAGATCTATGAGAGTGTCTTCTCTTTTTCCCTCTTGATCTAGAGGGGTTAACAGCTAAAAACTAGTCTGCTTGGAAGACCCCAGGTATATCAAGGGGAGGTGATCAGACAGAAATTAGGGTAACTAACTTAAATACAAATTCCCAATTTAGTTTTAATCTTCAGTATATGGAAAGCCAGTTTTTCTAGCACCAATTATTAAAGTGGTTATCTTTCTTGCAATTAATGTGTCTGGCACATTTACAAAGATAAGGTATCTAAATATGTCTGGAGTTGTTTTTGCATCTTCTAGACTGTTCCATTGTCCTGATGTCTGTTTTGTTTTTCTATTTTTTGTTTTGCTTTTTTCCTCCAGTACTATTCTGCTTTTATCATAGTATCTTTGTAGTATAATTTCTAGTCAGAGATTATGGTGCCTCTTGTCTTCATTGCCAAGAAATGCCTTTGCTATTCTAGGTAGTTTTTGATTCAGAAGAAATTTGAGCGTTGTTTTCTCTAGCTCTGTGAGATATGTGCTGGAATTCTGACTGGGATTGTATTAAATCTGTACAACATTTTCACTATATTGGTTGTTCCTACCCATGAGCAAGGGATATCTTTCAATTTTCTATATCATACAGAGTACTGTAGTTTTCATTATATAGGTCTTTTATTTTCTTCATTAGATTGTTTTGTATATATTGAATTTTGGTGATGCTATTGTGAAAGATGCTATTTTCCTAATTTCTGTCTCAGTGCATTTCTTATTTGTGTAGAGGAATGCTAGTGATTGCTGAAAGTTGACTGTATCCAGTGATACTTCTTAATGTAGTTATTAAATCTAGAGGTGTTTTGTGGTCTTGTTTGCAGACAATTATGTCATCTGCAAATAATAATTTGACTTTTCCATTTTTACCGTTATTACTTTCATTTTTTTTTCTCTTGTCGAATTGCTCTGCCTAATGTATCCAGGACTATATTCCACATGAGTGGTGACAGTGAATATCTTTGTCTTGTTTATGATTTTAGAATGAAAACTTAGTTTTTGTCCCTTTAGTATGATGTTGGTTATTGGTTTGTTATAGATAGTGTAGTGAATGATCAACCATGTAAAGTTTAACAGCTCAACTAAATCAGCCTAACAGTTCCACACCATAGGGTGTAGAGGATCCACCCTAAGGTTCTCATCACACACACATAAAATGGAATTGAGGAAGGATAGAGTGTTCCATTTTCTTGAAGGAGCCCTGATCTTCGCCATCAGTTTGGATGCCTGGCTTCTCATGCAGACACTTTGGTTTCCACCTTGGATCCTTCAGCCTTCTGGTGTAGACTCATTAACCTTCCATTGCAGACCCACTGACCTCCTGATATGGACTTGCACAGAACACTACAGTGAGCTCCAGACCTTGCACTGAATCCTTCAGTCTCTGGTGTACAGACACCCTCTGTACACTTCTTCATCTGACTCTGTGGCTCACCATCATAAGCCAGTCTTGTAATTTCTTATATATTTGTACATCTTGTGTTAAGTCTATACCTCTAGTAAAACCTTACTGATACAGATTTTACAGGAATGTGGACATTGTTGTGATTATACCTGACTATGTGTTTCAAGAACCTTTGGGAAGGGCTTATGGGAAGAGATAGGAAAGGTATGGAGATATTGGCTGAAAGAGAAATGCTGGAATGTCTTTGGCTCTTCTGTGTAGAGCTTCTGATCACAGTTCAGAAGACCAGAATGCTGACAGAAATCTTGTCTCTCAAGACAAGGCTGGGATGTTTCTGCTGAGAAAAAGGACTATGTTGGTTGTTGGACTCCAGATGATATATGTTATGACTTGGCAGAAAGTTTCTTTGTATTTTGATCATGTCCAGGACTTTTCCTGAGACTGAGACTAAGCAGGGAAAGGTGATTAATCTTGCAGAAGAAATTTAAGGCAGTTAAATGTTGAGGCAGTGGCATTGCTATTACTGGGGTTTTTAGTTAGATTTATGTTGAGAATCAAGAGTAAAGAATCCAGCAGGATAATTTAGAATGTAAGGTTGTCCAGAAATAAAGTTTTAATAATGTTGTGGACTGCAAAGATAGAGCAGAGAAGATCTCTGTTGTTGAGAAGGAACAGGAGAATAGAAAATATGGTCGGAGTTCATCACAAAAAGCAGAACACCACCTTTTTCAGTCTCAACACTGCAAAAATGAAAGATTTTTCTTCAAAGAGAATGTTGTAAAGCACGGCGTTCTGGAATAGTCATGATGGTCATGCCAGGTTCCAGAATTGTGGCCTTATATAGAATTTGTTCCTTGGAATTGGAGACAGAGGGTTTGGCAATCCAGGAACTCAATCCCTACAGGTAAGACAGAAGAAAACCTAGCTACTTCCCCAGCTGGCAGCAGACCTTGGCATCATCCATGTGGCACTGGTTGTGTGCACATGCAGCATACAAGAGTTCTGAGGTTAAGAAGTTTCCATGTAGATTTCAAAAGAAGGCCTGGAAGGCCAGGCAGTGTGCCTCTGAGAGCACAGTATGGGAAGCTATGAGTGAGAAGCCTAAAGTTCAGTGGAGACCCAAGAAATTTGGGAAAGTGAGGAATGTGGATTATCTAAGGAAAGCTGCATGAATAGAGCAACACCTGACTAAGAGAGAAGTCATGGGAGCTACAATCCCCAGAAGTGGTACAGAGTTGGAGTTATATGGAGTTCACAATTTGCGACTGATTGCTTCAGATGTTGTACATGAAACCACAGGACTTAATATTTGCCTGGCCAGATTTTGGGCTTTCTTAAGTCCCAATGCTTTTATGTTTTGGAGTGGTAATGTTTTTCTTGTGCCACTGAATGTAGGAATTGTCTAACTTTTCATTTGTATAGGGCTCACAGCTGAGAATTTTCCTTAGATGTTCGAAGAGATTTGGGACTTGGATTTTTCAGCAATGCTAAAGATGTTAGGACTTCAACAACTCTTAGAGATGGACTAAAACATCTTTTACATAAAGGGATATACATGAGTCTTTGGGTTTATAGGTGTAGAATGCTATTTTTGTGTCTAGTTGTCCCCCAAAAGCCTCATGCAGTCATGGGGTTATCTCTAGAATTTGTGATTAATTCATAATCCAATTCAAGATTATGGCTATGAGTGATGCTGGGATTAGAGTGGCGAGTGATATACCTGTGGATAGCCAGAATGCAATATAAGGAAAGAAAAGAGGCTTTCTATCTGCCTCTGCAGCTGCCACTGTTACTCCTCCATCTTTTCTCTTGCTGCTTTCTGCTGCCTTCTGCCACGTGGCACTCTGCCTTAAAGCTAGCCAAGTATGGACTGAAACCTCCACAAATTGTAAGCTAAATAAAGCTTTCTTTCCTTAATTTTGGTGTTGGGGATTTTGTCCCAGAAATGAGGAAAAACTAACTAAGACAGATGATTTTAGTCATATAGAGAAAATGACCATCTATTTCAATTTTGTCCAAGGTCTTTATGAATTAGTGTTGGACTTTATCAAATGATGTTTTTATATCTGTTGAAATGATCATATGGTTTATATTTTTGGTTCTGTTTATATGTTTTATTGCATTTATTGATATGTGTATGCTGATCCATCCCTACATTCCTGGGAAGATCCATATTTGGTCATGGTGTACAATCTTTTTGATGATTTGCTGCATTCTGTTTGCCATGATCTTATTGAGGACTTTTGCATCTATGTACACTAAGGAATTTGCCCTGCTATTCTCTTTCCTGGTTTGGTCTTTCTCTAGTTTGAAAATCAAGGTAATGTTATAATCAAAATAGTTCAAAGATCTAAATATTAAAAAAAGTCAGTTACAACAGAGGAAGAGCAATATTAATGTGCTCAAAGAACTCTGCAAATGATTGTGCAGCATACTGAACAGAGACAGGTAAAATATCACAAAAGGCTCCAAAGCAAGCAGGAAGACTAACAAGATGTCAAGTATGCCCTGCTGAAAAAGACAAGAAAGCACAACACCTGTGCTGTCAGTGCCAAGCAAGACTAGTTTGCCCTCATGCATGAAGACTTCCTTAGATGTGATAACTGAAGCAAAGATTATTTCTGTAGTAGTGTTGCTTGTATTTGTATTGTAGTTCACACAGGAATTCATTTCTGTTATTTTTTAGCAGGTAAACACATGATGATAAAAATGTTGATTTTTATTCTAAATACTCACTATATATTAAAATTTTAATATTCTAAAAAAAATTTAAAAAATAAATAAATATTAAAAAAGAAACACTAAATCTACTGGAAGATCTGATAGTCAGAAGACTGACAGTGATGCAAAACTCCAGAAGATGAGCCTGGGAAACCAAAGGGGAAAGACAAGACTGATATGCAGGTCTCAGTTTGTGCAGTGATGACTTGCCAGTGCAAAGAAGGGCAGGACCTGCCTGGGGTCAGCATGATCAAGCATTTGCTGGCTGTCAGGATCATAGAGAGGCTCAGAAAACAAGCCAAATGTGAATTACAAGTGTCTTATGTTCTTTTTTGTGTGTCTTATGTTCATGATAGCTTGAAATTATTAGATATATGTGAATGGAATTGATACTGTTTCTTATATGTCACCATCTTAAGTGAGCTTAAGTTTATTTTAGCTATTCTTCCATGAAGATAATGTTCTGAGAACACCATTAATAATGCGTCAGCATTTCTGCCACTTCTGCAGCTTCACAACCAGAGGCTTTATAGTTTCAAAACACAGAGCAAAGGTGCACCTGGGAGTCAACTCCATATTTCTTTCAAATGTAATGTAGCTAAGGGGAACGTGTTATGAGTTTTCAAGATTTCACAGCAAGTTTGACATACAGAGCTATAGACCAAATCTGTCCCAGTCATAAATCTGAGAAAATACCATAAACTACCAATTGGCAAAGAGAAATAAACATTCATTTTTTCTGATCATATCTTGACAATCAAAAGGTAATTTAACAACATGAAAAGCTTTATGCCAATAATACAATCATCACATGATAGTAAATGGGGACAGATATTGCTCCAAAAACTGGAAACTAGAATTTTTTTTTTTTTTTTTTGAACTGCGGATTAAACTCAGGCCCTTGCACTTATTCTACTGAGCCATTTTGCCAGCCCTTGGAAAGTAGAAATTTTATTTGTCCTTGATATTCTCAATGTAGATATCTTCTACAAAGAGGTAAATACATCACATTATATGGATAAATGCATAAGAAGTTTATAGTAGTACAACTCCGATTTGCTAAATCTGGAAAGCAACACATATGACCATCAACAAGTAAATGTATGAAGAAAATGGGATATTTATACACAATGAAGCATTTCTGCCTTATAAAAAGATGAACTGGAGCCATTTGCTAGAAACTGCTCACACCATGTGACCATACATGAAGTGAAATAAACTAGATGTGCAAATTTCAATAGAATATGATTTCTTATATATGAGAAGTTTGAACTATAAAGAGCAAGATAAAAGAAAGATAATAGAAGATTGGAATCTAGACCTTTCACAAATGGAAGAGAAATGAAAGCATACAAAGGGAGGAGGGCAAAGGAGGAAAAGGAAATTAAGGTGCGTTATGTACAAGCTGCAGCTCACTCAGAGGATGTAAACATTATGTTTTACAAAAATGTAGTCCACCCTCCCCCCAAAAAGGAAAGTGGTCAAGAAAAGCATGGAAAGATAAGCAAGAGAAGGGAAAGGGGATTGCAAAGAAAGAGGAAATGAAATGTGTCATATAAATGTATCAATTTCTCACAAGGAACATGAGCATTATATACTAGAAATATTTAACAAAATAAAACAAAATAGGGGCTGGGGAGATGGCTCAGTAGAATAAGTGCTTGCCTGGCAAGCACAAGGGCCTGAGTTCAATCCCCAGTTCAACAAAATAAATAAATAAATAAATAAATAAATAAATAAATAAATAAATAAATAAAAAAAAATAAATAAATAGATTCAGGTTCAATATTTGTGACTGTCTCTTCACCTGCCTGAGAT
Organism: Octodon degus; assembly: GCF_000260255.1. Lineage (NCBI taxonomy): Eukaryota > Metazoa > Chordata > Mammalia > Rodentia > Octodontidae > Octodon > Octodon degus. The sequence goes on along the minus strand of NW_004524670.1, from coordinate 1,672,030 downwards.
ATTTTCCTGCTATCTAGTAAAATTATCTCTCACAAGTTTATAGAGCATAAAATCTGGTGAATATTCATGGTTGAATGAGGAGTTGGGAAGCAGGAAAACTCATCTGATTTACTGAGCTTCATGTTTCTAATAAAACAATTGAAAATAGAACTTAGCAAAAAAGTAGATGCTTTGTCGCTGTGGTCTCTATCAAATTTTACCAGTCTTTCAAGTCATAAAAAAGTTTAACAGCACTTTTGTGTTTCTTGATTTAATAAACCATATATATA
>NW_004524670.1:1662003-1671661 GCF_000260255.1 Octodon degus | reverse complement strand
ATATATATCCTAATTCAACTAACTTATTAGTGCTGAAACTACAAGTATTCATTCAACAATCAAGCAGTTATTTACTAGACTCTTAAACTGATGTTCCAAGAGCTACAGTTCAAGAAAAGCAGATTCTTGCAACTCATAATGTTAACAGTGCATGACAATGCTTACATAGGGCTGGACTAATAAAATCCATTCCATATCACCCCATTAAATGTCTTTTCTTAGAACTGAGAAAACAACCAATAAAAAGGACAAAACATAAGTCAATAAAGCATTACAGAACAATTTTTATTCTTTTAATATCAATCTTTTCGTAGTATTAACTTGTGTGCTATATAATGTGATTTTCATTGACACATTTTTCTACAGTGTTTCTCTAGTTGTTTAATGCTATGTATTTATTTCAATTTTATAACACCATTCCACACTTATACACCTTATAAAGAAGCACTTCCTAGATGTATTTTTCCAAAATAGATAAACATATTTATCCACACATTTATGTATATTATACCATTCTCCAACCTATTTTCACACAATTCAAAGGTAGTATTTTTATTTAGTTTCTCTAATGCTCTCTTAAATTAGTAGAAAACTTGCATTTGAAGTAATTTAACAAATTAACCAATTCAACACTCATATTTTATAAATCATAATCCATATGCATTAATGATTTGTACAATAAAACATACTAACAACTGTTCAATGCTGTTTCAAAATATTCAGTGATCTCCCAATCTTTGTTTTTCTTTACATACTGCATTCCTCTCCAGCCACTTTTCTTTCCTCTTAGCAGAGTTAATTGAATGGGTAAATTAGGAATTTTGAGTCCCAAATAGGATAGGAGAATTTCTTACCAACATTAATATATTTAAGAACTTTAATTTCAAAAGAACACATAAATAGTTCTATATCATAAAAATTTATCTGGAATTGCAAAATTTACCCAGAAACCATGTTGTCTACTCACTTAAGAAAATGAAAAGTGTGCTTACTGTTCTTGAGAGATTTTATTCTCTTTCTGTTGAGATTTAAGACCAACTAGAAAACACATTCACAAAGGAAGGCTAGACAGCTCAGCAGAATAAGCACCTGCATTGGCAAGCACAGGGACCAGAGTTGGAATTCTGATCCAGCGTGCTGTGCCAGGCCCATCCCTGGGGCACACTGAGCCATGACAGAGCCTGAGCGTGGTGGTACACACCTGTAATCCCAGTGCTGAGGAGGATGAAAGCAGGAGGATCACCACAATCTTAGCAGCATAGTGAGGCCTGTACCAAATACATTAAAAAAAGAAAAAGAAAAAACATATTCACCATAGTGCTTACCACCCAGTAGGAGAGACTGTAAACATGAAAATTTATTTAAAATATCTTTATTTGAATAAATACCATAAAAGAGGGTCGATATTAATTTAGAAAATTAGCAAAAGAGGAAAGGAAGCTGTTACTTTTATATATTAAGCAGAAAAGATCCCTCCCATAAAGTGAATTTCAGGTTGAGAATAAGCGAGATTTGTGGGAAGAATGGTGAAGTATAACAGAGCAGAGGTGAGGAGATGAGGTACAGCTTGGTGAGGGGGAATACAGCCGTTTGAGAAGCTTCTAGTGGCCAGTGCGTTTGAAAAGCAAGTAAGGCAGGATAGGACATCACTTTAAGAGGTGAAAACCACCTACACTGTCAATGGTCCCCCAGAACACCAAATACTCTCTCTCCGGCCTTGCATTAAGCTAATATCATCACTTTGTTGTAGCTCAAAAAATCAGATGACAACGAGGCAAGTCCAAAAGTTAAAAGAAGCGCTTTATTTTAGCTAGTACCCAGCAGCGGTCTCTATGCAAGGTGCAAAGAGGCGCGCAGAGCATTAACAAGGTGCAGTATTTAAGCTTGAAAACCACAAAAACAGGGAAGGGGTGGAGAGGAAGAAGTGGCAGGGTCATTAGTTCATTAGGTGGTCCTTATTGGGTGGGGTGCTGGAATCAGCAATCAGGGGGTACAGCGAGTCATTAGTTTATGGGGTGGTTCTGTTGGGTGGAGATGCTGAATTGGCAGTCATGAGTACATCGAGTGGGCCCATTGGGCGGGGGTGCTGAAATCACGCAGAGTTCTGCAGGACAAGATAAGGTTTGGGGAACAGATATCATAAGACTTGAGTCACAGGGGTGAGGAATTGGAGGAATTGGGAAATTGGAGGAGGAATTGGGAGGGGTCGGCGCATACTGAGTAGGAACTCGGTGAGGTTGAAGGGCAACAAAATGGAGTCAATTTTAACAGGGTGTCTTAGTTTTTACTCCTTGTTGGGACAAATACCCGACACTCAAAATGAAGGAAGGAAAGGTTTATTTATCTCACAGTTACTGGAGGGTTCAGTCCATATTCCACTGGTTCCAAGGCAAACAACAGCAGTTCATGTGGCAGAAAACAATGAAGAGCAGAGGAGGAGCAGCAGCTGCAGCAGCGTCCATCAAGCCTCTCTCTTCCTTCTGCGCTGACTGCGAACCCCAGCGCTCCACAGTGAAGATCAGAGCTCCAAAGTAGTCCCGGCTGCAAAGATCAAGCTCCTGGGAAGACTGAGACTTCTCCACGGAAGCAGGGCGGGGCAGCAGGAAACCAGGCAGGTCGGCTTCCTGCCTTTCTCAAACAAAATGGAGTCAATTTGCCCCATGCAGGGCAAGGCCCTCATGCTGAGAGCTGGGGGGGGGGGGGCTGATTCAGCCAAGTTGACACAATGTATCAACTAACACACAGGGTATAACACTTTATCTTTTCTGCTTTCCCCAGAGAAGACCAAAACCTGAAATGCTATTGTGCTTGTTTAATCGCTCTATAAGTAAGTTGCACTTTCACTATCAGCTATATTTAAGAAAGTAGCTTTAAAACACTTATCATTCTATTTGGTCCTTATACCCACTTCTTGAGATAAACTGATCAGAACTTAAGAAAAGCATTCTTACAAAATTTTATTGAAAGCCTTGCGTGCAACTTTGTGTTATTGTATATTTGTGTGAAGCATTTTGTAACACAAGTAGTGTAGGAGCCTTGTGGGGTATTTTTTTCATAGTTTGTTTTTATTGTCAAGTCTAAATACCTTATATTCTAATATGTAGAGATTTTTGTTCTGTTAAGAATTCCTGGAGTTAGAAAATACTATTTTTGTTCAGTTTGAAACTGCCATATTTGCTTGTGTCAGCTATTTTTTGACTTGGACTCTCACATCAAAAAACACTTTTATCTCTAGCAAACCCATTAGAGTATATAAAATTCCTCTAGTTTTACTTTGGAAAGAAAAACAGTGAAACATTCAGTCATACTCTTAGTCATACTCTTCAATCATGGCTCTGAGCCAGGCAATGCCCCGGTAATTCTGGGCTTACAGTTTTCTGAGTTTTCTCTCAATAAGCTCCCCCAAAGGCACAGCATCACACAGTCCAGGAATTGCATATAGTGTGTATTATATTAATGTAAAAGTATAAATTACATGCTTAAGGAAAGGAATTAAAAATGGCTGAATACAGGAAGGTCCAAAAACACAGTCACAGACTCACCTAAGAAAACAAGAAACTTCCTACTTTCCCTGTGATGTTACATTTAGATTTCCTAAGTAGGAAGGACTTATTTTCCCAATTAATATTCTTGCATTTTCTAATTCTGGAAATAGAGCTTTACAATTAATGCAGTTGTTTTCTTGATAAGGTCAGTTTATACACAGTTGTTTATTTGCTTAAGATTTACAAAAATGGAAAATCATCCTAAACTTTGGATCTTGAAACACAAATAATAGGTTAAAATTAAGTCTCAGTCATTAAAATAGTTGATAAATATTTGCAAACTTTATTATTAATAAGCAAATGTCTCCTATAAGAATAACATTTCAAGAATTAAAGTACATGTATAAGGAAGGGGATTAAATATGGCTGAATGCAGGAGGGTCCAGGTTGGAGTTACTCAGAGAAAATCGTCTCAGTTCACAATAATTGGACAAAAGAGGAGGACACTGATACTGATGCCAAAATCAATCTGAAATACATTTATAGATCAAACAAAACATAGGAATAGGACTTTACAAAATGACAAAGCACTCCACAGAGGTGCCTGTGGGAACTTTGCTTGCAATCAGAGAAGAATTCAACTTTCTGGGAAATTTCTCTAAAAAAACTGATGGGCTTCAGCAACACAGCAAACTGCGGCCACAGAATACAATATTGGTATAAACAATTTTCCAAGCAGAAGACATTGTACACTGGGAGTAAATTTCACCTACACACAGTGAGTCATGTGACCATAATGATGTTCTTTCCTCAATGGGCCACCAGTCCTTTCTCTTTTTCTTTCCTGTTCTGCACCACAATGGCTAACCAAAACCTCTGCCAACACCAAGTTAGAGATTGCAGTGCAGTGGTGAAGGTAGTGAGTGAAACAGCACCATCTCTCTTGCCCTGTTCCCATGAGCATGAGGAAGAGGAGAGAAAGTGATGCAGGGCATAAGCAGCCTTAAACTGGGGTGGAGAAATGAGTGGGAAATCAGCACTCCTCCTGCCATGTTCTCAGGGGCATGAGACTGGAAAGATGTAACAGTGAAGTGGAACCGAGACTGTGCAAGGGATGGGAGGGGCACTGGGGGCAAACACGGGCAGTGTATCTCTGGGGAAGGCATAGCAACTTGGAGAGTGAAGCAGAAAGAATTGGTGTAAGGGGACTGGTGTGGGATGCTGAGGGACATACAATAAATTCCTGGCTGTAATAACCCCAGACCCCAAATGGAGAGGCCAAGATCAGCCCCATACCCAGCACTATTCCTACTGTGGCTTTGGCAGGGTTATGCGCACAGATTTGACTCTGAATTGGACCCTACCACAGAGCCACGGCACCAGAGAAATTTTATTTTGTTGACGTTATTGTTGTAATTTTTTTTTTTTTTTTTTTTTTTGGTCTTTCTGTCTGATTTTTTTTTCGTGGTTGTTTAGGTGTTTACTTTTATTGTTTATTTTGATTAATTCATGATTGTTCTCTTTCTTCAACCATCTTTTTTAAATATTAATTTTATTAAGAAATATCCTTGAGACAGTTTCAAACCAGGTTAGGAGGACAGTTACAATAGTGAATACATTGCATATCATTGTCTTCAAAGTAGTTATTCATAGTGCAAGATGCAGAAATGATATCTTATCTAAACACTATTAGTATAAATCATTTTACTCTCTGCACTAAGAGAAAGTAGCTGTATATCTATCCTAACTATTTTGTATAAACAGACATATATATTTTTTCTCACTACAAAATGGTCCTTCATTTATACCCCCCTTTTTGTTTACTTTTGTCAGAGATGGGTATTCCATTGCCATTCAAGCACGCACGTGTGTGAATTCAGCAAACTAATCCAATATAATCCAGTAAGTCCATAATAATAATGGGTTATCCGCAGGACTGGCAATATCAAGCTGTTGACTTGAGCTTTTTACAGCTCAGTATATTAATATAGCTTTACTTTTTATATCTTGTTTTTATACTTTTCTGCTGGATGGATAAGACTAAGATAAAAGAAGACCTGTATATCAAGAAATATAACATTCATATCTCAAAAGGTCAGTCAAATACTCTCAGGATTTACCCTGAAACCCTGCACTACAGTTTGTAGATCTTTTGTCAATGTCAGCCATGTGGATGAGGCACAGCCATTGCATAACCAGTATGCCCTCTGTGAAAGCTGAGAGAAAGTTTTCTCTCCATGTGACTCTCCTTAGGCACACTCTACATCATCGATCACTTTCCTCTGTAGCCCCCGAATCTCCTTGATCAGAAAATTTGGGGCACAACTGAGTTACAGGATGTTACACTACAAGTTTTCTTATGTCCTGAGTCCTCACTGACCTAGGGCCAAAATGTTGGCTATTCTTGTAACCCTTTTTTTCTCTATTTTTTTGGTCTGCAAACATAAGTTGTTAACCCTCCAGAAGAGAAGCTTAATGATATTATTACACAGTAAAAATGGGCAGTTGAGCTTTAACATCACTATCTGTCTCAATATCAAATGCCTTAGACATAAGATGGAACAGGTATTTAGCAATTCCTAGAGATAAATTTATAACTGATAACTCACACATTAGGAAAACAGAATGGATACAAATAAATTCTGTAATGCTGCACCTCTAACCTGTAGAAAAGAAACAGCAAACCAAACTTAAAGCCCAAAGATGGGAAGAAATCATAAAGATTAGAGCAGAAGTTAATACAATCGAGATGGAGAAAACAATTCAAAGAATTAATGAATCAGAAAGGTGGTTCTTTGAAATATTAAATAAAATTGATAAACCCCTAGCTAACCTTATCAAAAAGAGGAAAGAAAAAACTCAAATACATGCAATAAGAAATGAAAAGGGTGAAATTACCACAGACCCAGTAGAAATTCAGATGATCATCAATAGCTACTCTGAAAATCTTTACTCTCACAGAATAGAAGACACAGAAGAAATGACAGATTCCTAGAAAGGTACAAATTCCAAAATTGAATCAAGAAGATATAACACTAAATAACCTAATAACAGTCAATGAAATACAAAATGTAATAAAAAAGCTTACTGACAAAGAAAGGTCCAGGTCCTGATGCATTCACTAATGAATTCTACAAGAAATTTACAAAAGGTATGATCCCAATACTCCTCAAACTCTTCAATGAAATTGAAAAGGAAGCAGTTCCCCCAAAATCATTCCTGTAGGCAAGCATTATACTGATACCAAAACCAGCGAAAGACACAACTAAAAAAGAGAACTACAGGCCAATCTCCCTCATGAACATAGATGCAAAAATCCTCAATAAAATTCTAGCAAATATAATACGGTAAATCAAGAAGATTATACACCATAACAAGGTATCATTCATCCCAGGGATGCAAGCAATGTTCAATATATGCAAATCTATAAATGTAATATGCTGTATTAATAGAGCTATATCCAAAAACCACATGATCATCTCAATTGATGTAGAAAAGGATTTTGACAAAATCAGCCATCTTTCTTGATTTTGGATATCTTTATGTAAATGAATATTGTCCTTTTATTGGGTTCAATAGTCTTTCACTTTCTCTTTAATTCTTTTTCTTCTGTCTTCTATCCAAAGGTTCCCAAAGCTTGGGTGATCATCCTTTCTCCTTCATCCTGACTTTTATATTTATTTTCATTTATTTATTTATTTTAATATTTATTTTTTCATGATACAGGGTCTCACTATGTGGTTCAGACTTGTAGTGATTCTCTTGTCTCAGCCTCCCCAGTGCTAGAATTATAGGAATGTGACACCACAGTTCTAGAAACCACATGTTGCTCCTGGAGTTCTGGGGCCAGCACAGCATGCAGTACCAGGGATTTAACTTGGGACCTTTATCTTGCCAGGTGGCTTCCTATACTGCCAAAATATCTCCCCAGCCCCAGATATTTATTTTATATTCTGTTCCTCTTAATTCTCTCCTATTTTAGTTCATTTTCTCATTGCTGAGACAAAATACTCAATGCCCAAAGTTAAGGGAAGAAAGGTTTGTTTAGCTCACAGTGTGTAGAGGTTTCAGTCTATAATCCTCTAGCTCCAAGGCAGGGTGGTCCATAGGTGAGGGGCAACCATTTCACATAGAAGCAATAGGAAGAAGCATCAAGTGTTTTTTCCCTTTCCCCATTATTAATCCCAGCATTAAACCATGAATTAATCTTGAACTGTACAAAAAGCCTGTCCATTGTATCTGCATGATGTTTTTGAGAAACATCCAGACACAGATCACAGTATTATGCCTATCTAACCCCAAAGACTGACATACACTCTCTCACTCCAACAGCATTAGGTTCATCTCCAAGAGTTGTCCAAGTTCTACCAATATCAATATGGCTAAAAATATAGTTCCAAGACTCCTCTGATATGTGTAGCAAATTATTAGCTGTGAGCCACTGTACAAAGAAAAATACAGTTAATTTAGTGTCATAAGATAAATATTTCCATTCCCAAAGCTACAAAAAAGGATGCAAAGGAAGGGACCAAAGCAATTGAAAAGCCAGTAGGTCAAATATTAAATCCTGTAGTTTCACATCCAGTATTCAAGGAAATCTGTGTAAAGATGTTAATTCCAAAGGGCTTGTAGCTTTTCCCCATACCTCCATGGCTTCTCTCATTGACCTGATAAACTCTATTCTTGCAGCTTTTCTTAAACTAAATACTCCCCAGGCATCTTCTAGGATCTCCTCTGCACCTTTGGTTCCATATACATAGCTTTACATGCTGCCATCTCAGGGACATACTGCTTGGTCTCCCAGGCCCCCTGAAAACTAGATGAAATCTTTCCTGACATGATAACTGTTCCAGTGTGAATGTATTTAAAACCAGTGCCAGGGCCAGCCTAATATCTTAGCAGATTAAAGTGCCTGCAAGCATGTGCTCGGGCTGCTGGTCCCCAGGCCTACCATGCTGGCCCTGCCCCTGGGGCATGCTGAGACAGCAACTGAGACTGCGCATGGTATCATGTGTCTGTAATCTCAGCTCTTGGAAGGCTGTAAATAAGCGGATCACTACAAGTCCAATCTTGTAGTGAGACTCTGAACACCCTGTAGACCTTTCCCTAAAATACAAAAAACAAAAACAAACAAACAAAAATAAGGTGCCATGTAGATGGTGTTAAAGTCTGCTACCAGCTAGTGCAGTAACTGGGCTTCTCTGTCCTTGGCTGTAGGTGGTCCAGTAGATTAATTACTGAGCACCCTGAATCCAATTTTGAGAAGCATATTATATTTTTTATGTATTTAGTAAAGGGTCTATGGGTCTCACTACACAGATCAGAGTTGTAGTGCTCCTTGTTTTTCAGCCTCCCAAGTGCTGGGATTACAAACATGCACTACCATGCCCAGTTTCAATCCCAGTCTCAGTGTGTCCTGGGGAGGGGCCCACAGGGCAGGCCAAGTATAGAATCCCTGGCCCCTGGCCACCGTTCTAGAACATTATAGCTATGAAACTTTCTTCTCAAAGCAAATTATTTCATTGTTTTCAGTTTTGGTCTGCAAAGGATTTAGTTCTGCTCCTTCTTAAGATGCTCTTAGGCCATGTTTTCTATTCTCTTGTTCCTTCTCAGCAATCAAAATTTCCTCTGCTCTATCTGTGCAGTCTACAACTATACTGGAGTATAGAAAGAAAGTATATTCCTTTCTTGATTTTCAACATAAAGCTGGCTAAATATCCCAAAGAGTATTTGTACCGCAACCTCAATGTTCAACTGCCTTGGCATTTTTTTTTTCACCAAATTAATCAGTCCTCAAATTAAACTGTGTCAGGTAATCTCTGAGTATCAGCAAAATGCAGACAAACTTTCTTCCAAGGTGTAACGTGTCTTCTGGAATCCATCAGCTAATAGAGTCTTTATTGCCAGCAGAAATCTCTGGATTTTAGTTTTTGCTACCAGGATTTCTACTAGCCTTCTAGAAGGATTTCTATCAGACTTAAGATCACAGCCCAATGAATAACAGTGAAGACTGAATATCAGAAATACAAAGCAGGACTGTGGCTAGTAATCAACAAAACTAAGATTTCTTAAGAATAGCAAGAAACTGTGAAAAATAAATCTAATAGTTGACAGATGAAGCAAAAAAAATGTAGGATTTAGGAGTCAATAAAAAGACACAATACAAATAATAT
>NW_004524670.1:1652329-1661871 GCF_000260255.1 Octodon degus | reverse complement strand
AATAATCAAGATTCCAAAAATTCAGTACAAGAACAAAATAGTAAAAGGTATTGGGGAAGAGATACAAATTATCTACAAAGAAAGACAACCATAATCACAGCAGACTTCTCAGAACAAAATCGTAGGCCAAAAAGCTTGGAGTCATATTTTAAGTCCTTATAGAAAACAATCTATAGCCCAAAGTGATATATCCTGAAAAATTCTTACAAATCATTGAAGAAATAACATACATTCTTGACAAAGAACAACTGAAGAAATTCATGAACACAGAAACAGCTTACAAAGTACTGTGAAGTATATTTTAGGGAGAGATGAAGAATACTCCAATCCCAAGAACAGCAATAAAAAGAATCCAACCAGAAAGACAAATAAATGAAGGGGAAAATGGAGCAAAAACCAGATAATAACACAACAAAAATAAGTCAATTCATTTCAGTTATAATGATCAATATAAATTATCTCAATTCAACAATTAAAAGAAAAAGAGTGTATGAAGGGATAAAGAAACAAGATCCAAAACTATGCTGCAGGGTTGGCCATATACCTCAGTGAATTAAAGCACTTGCAAGCAGGCACAGGGGCTGGAGGTTCAATCCCCCGGGACTTCTGTGCCGGCCCTGCCTCTGGGACACGCTGAGATGGTGATTGAGATTGGGCATGGTGGTGTGCGCCTGTAATCCCAACACTTGGGAGGCTGTAAACAGGTGGATCACTATGAGTCTGATCTAGTAGTGAGACTGTGGACACCCTGTAGACTCTTCCCTAAAACATACAAAAAGAAAAACTATGCTGCATACAAGAAACATATTTAACTCAAAAAATCAATACAGTCAAAGAAAGTAAAATCATACTTCATAACAAAAAAATCAGAAAAAAATACAAGGAGCTAGCTATCCATTTTCAGATAAAATAAATGTACATCCAAGTCTCACAAAGACAATTAAATAAGGTCACTACATACTTGTTAAGGCAATAATCCAGGAAGATAGGATAAAAATCATAAATATATATGCACCCAAGTTGGTACACCTACCTATATAAAACAAATAGTAACAGACATGAAAAATCGCTTAAGTACTAACACAATGTAATGAAGGACCTTAATTAGACACTGACACAAATAAACAGATCAACTAGACAAAAAAATAGACAAAGAAATAGAAATAAACCAAACCTGTGAACAAATGAACTTAGATGTATATGGGGCGTTCCACTGACCAGCATCATAATGCATATTATTATCATCTATGCATTGGCTAGTCTTGAAAATAGACCACACACTAGTTCATAGAACATGCTCAAGTAAATGCAAAGAATTGAAATAGTCCCATGCATATTATCAGACCATGGAAAAATGAAATTTGAAATCAATGGTAAAAATGCACAAAAATGTCACAAACATGTGGAAATTATATAATATCCTCAGGAACAATCAGTGGATTACAGATGAAATTAAAGAAGATCTAGAGAATTTCTATAACTAAATGATAAAAATTTAGTACAATATGCCGGGATGTATTGGATGTGATGAAAACAGTCCTGTGAAAGAAATTTACAGTGTTGAACTTCCACATCTGACAAATAGAAGAAGCTCAAATAAATAGCATAGTACCGAACTTACAACTTCTTGAATACAAAGAATAAGTCAATACCTTGTACAAGGGGAGAAATTATAAAGAGCAGAGCAGAAATTAAGGCTACTGAGACTAAGAAAACAATACAAAGAAGCAATGAGTTGAAGAATTGCTTCTTTAGGGCTGGAGAGATGGATCAGTGGTCTAAAGCACCTACTTAGAACAAGCTTAGCAAAGCATCAGGGACCGCGGTTCGATCCCCCAGCACCACATGCCAGAAAGCCCTGCCCCCTGGTGGGCTGAGCTGGCCACACACACACACACACACACACACACCACACACACACACACAAACACTCTCTCTCTCTCTCTCTCTCTCTCTCTCTAATAAATAAATAAATAAATAAAATTTAAAAAAATGTTAAAAAAAAAAGAATTGCTTCTTTGAAAGATTAAATAAAATTGGTAAATCTTTGCCTAAACTTGCCAAAAATAGGAAAGAAAAGACTCAAATTCATGCAGTCAGGAATGAAAAGAATGAAATCACAATAGATGCCAAGGAAACCCAAAAAATCAACACCTACTTTGAGTACCTCTACTGAACTAGGAGGGAAAGTACAAAAGAGATGGACAGATTCATAGACACATATGCATTACCAAGGTGAATCAAGAAGATACAAAACTTGTAAATAACCCAAGACAAGGCAATGAAATTGAAGAGATAATTGAAAACCTACCAATAAAGAAGATTCCAGACCCAGATATATTCACCGCTGAATTCTACAAAATTTAGAGAAAACGTAATGTAAGTATTCCTCAAACTCTTAATGAATTTGCAAATGAAGCACTACTCCTAAAGTCACACCTGGAAACAAGTATTATACTAATACTAAAGAAGGACAGACTAAGCTCTCTAGTGAAAATAGACACAAAATTCCTCAATAACATACTGGCAGAGTGCAGCAAATCATCAAGAAGTTTATATACTATGACCAAATAGGAGTCACTCCAAGGATTCAGGAATGGTTCAGTATACACAGCTAAATACATTTATCACACCCTGTCAACACCGCCAAGGACAAAAATCACATAATCTCAGGAGGCCCAGAAAAAGAAGTTGAGAAATGCCAACTCATGATAAAAAGCCTGCACAAAGCTGAAATAGATGATATCTATATCAATCTGATTAAAGATTGAAACCACTTGCTAACATAATACAAACTAAAAAGCTTTCGTTACAAAATCAGGAACAAGATAAGGATATCCACCATTACCCCTCTTATTAATATAGTTCTGGGGGTCAGGAAGATAGCTCAGTGGCATATAATTTCTATATTCACACTCAAAATGCAATGACATACAAATGTTTATATTCATGACAGAAATAAGCTCCCTTATAAATGTATAGAAATATTAATTTCTCTTTGGATTTACATTTTAAATGGTTAACACCATTTTAAAGATTATTCCAGCTTGATGAGAAAAATGACATAATTATTAAATTTATCAGCCTATGAATTTTTTATATTTGAATTATTGACTAATATAGGAAAAAAATTTCATCTTCTATGTTAAGCTGGAATTGATATTTTTACTCAGGTGTTAAACTTGTAACGGCTGCATTTCACCTAATCACGTGTTTCTCCAAGCACACATTAGTAGAAAAACAAGTGGAGAAGTACATTCTGGATGCAGATTTTAGATCTATTCTTTCTGTGATTTCTTCCTTTCCAGAATTTTCCTTACTGTTTTCTAATTTTAAGCCTCTAAGTGTGTCCTTGCACCCTAAGTCTTTTGGGTTCCCATTAGTTGCCTTGCATTGGACAGTGCAGACTGTCAAAAAGTGACAACTGGACACCCACCTGTACCACTGCATCTTTGAATAGTAGACTCCTCCAGTTTTTTCCCATATTTTTTTTTTTATTTTACAGTAGCTCCCAGTTTTAGGTAGGCTTGTTTTTTTATGTTTTTACTTTTAATTTCCCTCTGTTGAAATGTAGCTAACAATTTAATCTTCCTTCACCTAGACATTTTTTCTATAAACTGCCAGTTTTTGTTCTGCTGATTGACTTTTACATGCCTTCAGTTTACCAGGGTTAAACTTTTGTTTTGCTTCTATAAATAGTTGACATTTACCAAGCCTCCATTTTATTTTTGTTTGCTAATGTCTTTTATTTGCTATTTGTATCTTTTATCCAGCACTACAGATTAATATTTATTTGATGTAAAAGTATTTTCCAGTAGTTCTTTAGCTTCTATATTGGGAGATGAGGAAGCCATGGTTGTGAATAATATTGATAGTAAAATTTATGCCCTTCTTTTAAGTGTAAATTTTTTCCTGGTCCCTTGGTTTGTGTTCAACATTCCCCATAGATTATTCTCAGAATAGGGTAACATGTTATGTGGATCTGGCTTCTTTCCCACAGCTCACAAGCTTCATGACAGAAATAAGCTCCCTCTTCCTTGTTGGCTTACTGCTTGGACTAACTATACCACATATTTTGACAACTCGCTTGCTTACAAGTTCTAGTTTAGAAGTGAATACTATAAGATTGCCCATTTTAAGAATACAGTTCAGGGGCTGGGGAGATGGCTCAGTGGAATAAGCGCTTCACTGGCAAGGGCAAAGACCTGAGTTCAATCCCTGGTTCCGAAAAAAAAAAGAATACAGTTCAATAAATTTTATTAAATATAAAATTATGCAACTATCACCCTGATTTGAGACACTCATTGGCCTCTCAAATTTTCCTTGTGTCAGTATAATAGTCAATTTTCACAGCCTAAGAAAAACACACATTAACTTCTGTTTCTATTTTGGATTTCCTTTGAATTTTATTAAAAAATCATACACAATATAGGTTTCATCTAGTTTCTATTACTTAAGATGTTTCTGAAAATCATCCCATCATTGAATATAATGTTGAACTGTTGATTTATATCATTAGATAATATCTCATTATGTGAATGTAGCATATACATTGTTTTCTGGATTCTTCACTCATTCTGATGTTTTATATTAATTTGTTCATTTTCATTTTGTTGTTCATATTTTTATGTTGCATATTCAAAAGATGAACATAAGCCAATATCATCCTCATTGTGCAATAAATTTCTCCTACAAATTATAAAAGGGCTTGAGTTGGGTTTTAATTGAATTTGACTTTCATTTTATTTTCCCTACTCTTTCTGAGTAATACAAGTTCTACAAGATTGAATAGAATAACTGTGTACAATCAGTTTGTAGCTGAAACGATCTTTCTGGCTGGGAAGAATCACTGTAGTTTAGTTGTGTGTTTGTGTGTTTGCTATACTGTTTCAAGACTTAAAGTTGTTGAAATGTGGGAAACAAACAATGTTGTTATGTTGTTGTTTCTTTCAAAGTCCTTAGTTTCACTTTTCTCCAATTGGACTGTAAATTATAACTTACTTTTGTGTAATGTCTATACAGCTACACTGATCACAATCCATTATGTTATTTTTATACACGTATCCCTTTTTTAATAGATTAATTATCATCACTAACTAATAAAATCTGAAAAAACTTGTTCATACCAGTTCCCATTACGATAAAGTGGTTCTACACACTTTCATCTGCCACACATGTTTAAAGGCATGCTGGCCATGGAGGTACTGAGTCAGCAGGCGCCAGGGATACGCTCATTCCATGTCCCAATGTTGAAGGAGCCACTTTAGAAATCACATTTTAATCTCAGTTTTATTTGATTCAAATAAGACCAAGGATGATTCATATTTGAGTAGTGCTGCCCAATAGAAACTTTTAAAAAAGATTACCTGTAAAACTACTGCTTACTATTCTTAAACATTTTGTATAACAGACTCTAAATCCCTTTGTATGGTTTAAATGTTCATTGGAATTGTAGTCCATTTTAGTAAAGTTTACTTTGCAATCTGTATACATTTTTTCTTAAAAATCACATCATGAGATATCTAAAGGTCTAGCCAACTATACCAGTATCCCCTGTCTTCGTTGTACAAGACGAAACAAATACCATTTGCAAAAGTTATTGCACAAATCATAAAGATAACTGCAGATTATATGTGATAATTCAGCCATATCTTCATTTTTTGTAAAATTTTCTCTATGAGTAAGATTCTACTAAAATAGAAAATGTCAGTAAGATTATGTTGTGCATCTTATTTTTCCTTAGCTGATTCTATTTGTCCAAGTAGTCTAACCATAATGACTTTCTTTGCTAATGTTAAACAACAAGGTTAGCAGTAAAATTTTGTTATATTTAAAAGTCACTACAAATAATCAGTATTTATATAGGAATCTTTACATGGAAAAGGTAAAGCACTATCAAATATAACTTTGTTATAGTAATATAGCAGTGGAAATAAATAAAACACTGAAATACCTTTTACACTCAATTTGTTATACTATCATGGTTTCTTTTGGAAATCCCTCCCAGCTAAAGTGCAATCCAAAACAATTCAGAGGGCACAAATCACCTAGATTATCTAATTTGTTCCATTTTGCCTAGATTTAGCAGTTATTCTCCTCTAGCAAATAATTGTTATTGAATTTTCAATCTCAAGTATTAATTTAATCCTTAAAGAGATATTAATAGAGTTAAAAGGAACTATCTCAACCATATCATTGGGATTTAAATAGGAATTTATTATATACTTCTAAGTTTAACTTAGTCTTTTTTATTACCCTGAAAGGTAACTGATGACTTTGAGGGGGAAAATGAATAATTTATTGACTTCACTAAGGAATAATTTAAAGTGTGAAAAAATTCTTTGTCATTTTATTTCACCTCATGCATCATCCTAAACTTGTGCTGCTCTACAAATCAGCATTCCTCCAGGTTATCTATTTTTTTTCTCAGTAACTGTAAAAAATAACTTGTTCATCTTATTCTAACTGCCTTGCAATGTTCCTCTCCATAATTTAGAGACTAAAAATTTAAGATACATATTCTACATGTCCTTTTAGTTTGCATTTTGCTGATTTCATAGCTTCTACCAAACAAAAGAGCACATGTGGTACTGTTAAGGTTAATGGAACACTGAGTGGTGTTTCTGAATTACTTCCTAAATCTTTGCCTAGAAAAGCAGGCATCTTTCTACTTAAATTTTGTTAGCTCACATCTTATTTGCCACAGCAAGACACTTCTCCAGGCTCAATTAGTTCACGAAGTACACTTTCACTCCAGAGGGTGCACTGGATGTTTTGTCACTATAACAAAATATCCAAGGCCAAGTGTTTTTAAAGAAAATAGGTTCATTTAGTTCTTGGGCAAAAATCTAAACAGCGCTATAGTGAGGGCTTCCATGAAATGTCTGTAATCACAGCATGGAAGATCGTACCTTATTGGGAACACATGGAGGCATACACAACAACAAAAGAAGCCAGAGAAAGCAACAAGGAGCTAGTCTTGTGACCCTCACTATACCCTACCTCTTAAGATCCTGCTATCACTCAACATTGCCACAGTGGAAGCCAAGATTTTGTTATAGGAGCCCTTTGCTAAATCATAGAAGAGAGGTAGCAAATGTTTGAAAACAATGACATCGTACTTTAATAGGAGAACAGCATGATGGATTCTACTTATATCAAGAAGTGAAATGTAGGAAGACAAAAAGGAAAAGTGCAGCGAGTCGTATTACCTCAGAATTTCACAAAAAATATAACAGCTTTTAGAGTACAGTTAAAAATGAAGAGAATATAATACGTTTTAGGATATTTTTAGGATTTTGTTAGACTAAATATGACTTCATGAAGTAGGTGTAGCTGATATAGGAAAGGAATAATTCAATCATTTTTTTTAGTTCAGCTATTTTCAGTGTTAAGAAAATTTAGATTCCAGGAAAGATGACTCACTATTTGATTATAATATTGAAGAAAATATTTTCACAACCACCACAGGTAAAGTACCAGGAGAAGATGTATTTGTTTATATCTTCCAGGACATTAAGGAATATTTAATGTCTATTAATTGTGCAGTAATCCAGGACTAAATGTTTTATCAAGGTAGTACAAAATTGAAGACAGCACATATATAAACGATAAATTTGATATATTGATTTGATACTAGCATGCTCAATTACCAAGAACTTTAAAATAAGAATGCTTGATAATACAAATTTGGGGGACTGGGAAGATAGCTCAGTAGAATAAGTGCTTGCCTGGCAAGCACAAGGGCCTGAGTTCAATCCCTGGTTCCACCAAAAAATAAATAAATAAATAAATAAAACTTTTAAAAAACTCAAGGTTTTCTAATACAAGAATTTGTGAATCCAATTATGACATCTCTAACATAATAATCGCACAAATAAGTCAGCTATTGGGGTTTTTTTGTTGTTTGTTTGTTTGTTTTTTGTTTTTTGCGGAACCAGGGATTGAACTCAGGCCCTTGTGCTTGCCAGGGAAGTGCTTATTCCATTGAGCTATCTCCCCGGCCCACACACAAATAAGTCAAAAGAGAATAGAAATTAATATCACTTGTTTACTTCTCTTTCTCCTATGAGGTGTATCAAAGTCTTTGTTCTTGGAATTTCTTCCTAAAATGCATGCCTAATAGGGGAGATAGAATGATATAACAAGATTCACATCCCTCTGCTCAATTTTTCCAAATCTCTATTGGGTAATTTATATCTCAGTGATCTGAGTTTAATTAACTCTCGTTTTAATGGGTCCCAGCTTCTTACTGCAGGATTAATTATCCTAGAATATTTCTCCAGATAAAACAATAAGTGCTTTTGGGTTATTTCTTTTAAAGTTTTTTGCTTCTTATTCACTATCAATAGTAAATGACAAAGCTAAAAATAAATACATATTGTAAACATGGAAAGCAACAACTACTTGCAAGTAGGTGAAAATCATTATGCATTTATTTACCCACTTACTCATTCACATTTATTATTCACATGCTTAGAAAATATATACAATGCTCTTATTTTTAAATTTTATTTTATTTTATTTTTCATTTTTTGTTTTTACTCTTTAAAATAAAATACAATGTGTCTATTAGAATACAAACATCAAATGTTTTGGAGTTAGTTTTAAACACTGAAGAGTCTTTTACTTTACTTTTGAAAACATGGAATGAAATTACCTTCAAATAAATATTCATAAGATATTCTAAGTATGATACATTATAGATATATAATAGATAACTTTCAATTTCCTTCAAATATACATGATTCTTTAAAGCAATTTCTTTAATGTAAAATTATTGTACTGTTTCGTTATAATACATGTAGATTTAGCACCTTGAATATATGTAACTTTAGAGTTCAATCTCTTGTTCTACCAAAAAAAAAAAGAAGAGCATATGTAACTTTAAAGAGAAATTAAGTTCAATGTATCTATTGGTATGCAAGATTTTATGCCATCAGTGAAGTGATATAATGTTGATTTTTCTTAGACTGCACAATATTAAAAATGTGTTTTGATTTGCAAAAACTTCTCCATAAGATGATATCCTGAAAAAAAAAGAAAGATGAGATCCTGAAAGTTGATTCTTTCAAATGTTTCCCATGCAGTTTGGTTTTTGTTCATAAACTCTACTTAGCCCTAAGTCTTCAAGATGTCTATCTGCTTTATTACTGTTTACACTAAACAGTAAATGTAGTGTTTCTATTTTAATATTTAAAGTTTTTACCCACTCTGACTTTATTTTTTAATTAATTAATTAATTGTTACAGGGTTACGCTATGCAGCTTGGACTCATAGTGATCCTCTTTTCTCAGTCTCCCCAGTACTGAGATTACAGGAGTGTCCCACCGTGTCCAGTTTTGGTGCGGGCATGGCACAGGACTGACAAGGAATGTGGCAACAGGGATTGAACCCGGGTCCTTGCATTTGTCAGGAAGATGCTCTCACCACTGAGCTATCTCCCCAGCCATCTGCTTTGACTTTAGTTTAGTTCATGGTGATAGGCATGTGTCTACTTTTAGTCCTCAGCATGTGGAAAGTCAGTTTCTCCAGCACCATTT
>NW_004524670.1:1650580-1652229 GCF_000260255.1 Octodon degus | reverse complement strand
AAGATCTAAACATTAAAGCAGAGACACTAAATCTCCTGAAAGAGAGAGTTGGAAGAACTCTTGAAGACATAGAGGTAGGCAAAGAGTTCATGGACAGAAATCAAATCGCACGGGTAACAGTTGAAAGAATTAACAACTGGGACCTGCTCTTACTGAGGAGTTTTTTCACATCAAAAGAAATTACCAACAAAGTGAAAAGGCAACCCACAAATTGGGAAAAAAATCATGACAAATAATTACTCAGACAAGGGTTTGCTCTCTAGAATCTATAAAGAACTAAAAAACACTAGGACCCCAAAATTTAAAGACCCAATCCAGAAATGGGCATTCGAGATGAACACACATTTCTCAGAGGAAGAAATTAAAGGAGTGAATAAATATATGAAAAAATGCTCCACCTCACTAGCCATTCGTGAAATGCAAATTAAAACCACAAAGAGGTATCACCTTACCCCAGAAAGAATGGCTATCATAAAGAAATCACCGAACAACAAATGTGGGAGAGGCTGTGGGGAAAAAGGAACCCTTCTCCACTGGTGGTGGGAATGTAGACTGGTGCATCGGTTATGGATATCAGCATGGAGACTCCTTAGAAATGTTGGCCTGGAAATCCCCTTTAAACCAGCTATTCCTCTACTGGGCATTTTCCCAGAGGATCAGAAAACATTATATCATAGGGATATATGTGTGCCTATGTTTATAGCAGAACAAGTTGTGATAGCCAAATCTTGAAAACAACCAAAATGCCCATCACCTGAGGAATAGTTGAAAAAGATGTGGTATTTTTACACAATGGGTTATTATTCAGCTATTAAGAATGATAAACTCCAAGCCTTTATATTGAAGTGGATGACACTTGAAAATATACTCATAAGTGAAATAAACCAGACACACATGTGTAAATATCATGCAGTCTTCCTAGTATAAGAATTCAAAAGAAGAAATACAAAAAGAGAGATATAATACAAGTAAAAGGAAAACAGGATCTCAAGGACTTAACTAATCAAGAGAGGGAAAGGAGAAGAGCTAGGAAAGATGACAATGTCAAGCCATACAGTTATATGTAGAAGATGAGCAAGGCAATGGTCCTGAGAATCTTCAGAAGATTTTTTAATCTAGCAGTTATTTGTAAAGATTCTCAGCCAGATTAACTATATATACTAATAACTGTGAACTAAGCTACTGCATTGCAGATGGTAATTTGTAATAGTAGTTTCATGTTTGGAGTGCCTGTCATTCTGGTCTACTGAACATGGGCTGCTTGTCATGACATGCCAGTTGCTGCTATGATGTTTCTCAGGTAGATGGTTGTTCAAGAAGAAGGGGGTGGTGGAAGGAAAGCAAGAGACAGGAAAAGGAATATTGTGGGACTCTGTCCTGCTTCAAGGTGAGATTGTATACGGTGAGATTTTTGAACTTATGTGCAAACCTGAGAAGTATATAATTCTTTCTGCCTAATTTTAAAATATATTCTAATTTTTAAATATTTTATCATATTCTATAGGGACTTAAAGTTCAACACATCAGTACTTGATGAAAAATACCTGTTTCACATTATGCCTAAGATGTTTGATATGCAGACAGATAGTGAGGTTAAGCTTAACAGCCTAAGTTGTTCTATAATAACAACAAGCTTGTCTTCTGGATGG
>NW_004524670.1:1642084-1650480 GCF_000260255.1 Octodon degus | reverse complement strand
AGAGAGAGAGAGAGAGGTGTGTGTGTGGCCAGCTCAGCCCACCAGGGGGCGGGGCTGGCTGGCATGTGGTGCTGGGGGATGGAACCGCGGTCCCTGATGCCTTGCCAAGCTTGTTCTAAGTAGGTGCTTTAGACCACTGAGCCCACTGAGCCATCTCTCCAGCCCTCCAGCACCATTTCTTGAAGAGGCTATCATTCTTCCAGTGAACATGTTTGTCCCATTTGTCAAAGATAGGGTGGCTGAGTGTGGCTTTGTCTTCAGGATCTAATCTGTTCCATTATATCTTAGATTCATTTTCTTGCCAGTGCTCCACTGATTTTATTACAGTAGAAATCACCAACATAATAGAAACCCTATATATTAGGGGGAAAAAATCCATCTGTCTGTTTTACAAAGGACTCCTATATAGAACATATAAAAAAATGAAAATAACCAATCCCCTGAAATTTAAAGACTTAAACCAAAAATGAGCATGTGAGATGAATATACACATTTTAGATGAAGAAATACAAATGGCAAATAAATGTAAGAAAAAGTATTCAACATCATTGGTCATTCAAGAAATGCAAATTAAAACAGCACTGAGTTTTCATCTTACCTTAGAAAGCATGGCTATTATCAGTAAATCAGCCAATAATAAACTCTGATGAGGTTATGAAGAAAAAGGAACCAAATAAGTGTGGTGATTCTTCAAAAATTTAAGATTAGAGCTCCAATTCAATGCAGCTACTTCCCTTCTGAATATTTTTCCAAAAGAACCTAAAACATCATACCAATGTTGTTCACATAGCAATATATGTGAACCTATTTTTATAGCAGCACAAACTTTCATATCTAACTCTTTGAAACAACTCAAATCCCCATTAACTGAGGAATGGATAAAAAAAATGTGGCATTTTTATACAATGGAGCATTACTCAACTATAAAAAAAGATGAACTTGAGGCCTTTATAGGTAAATGGATGCAACTGGAAATCATAGTCACATATGAAATAAATCAGACTTGCATGTGCAAACATCATATTTTCTCCCTAGTGTAAGAAACTGAAAGGGTAAATTAGAACTAAAAGATATTATGAAAGGAAAAGAAAAGGAAAGAACAACTGTAATAAGCAAAAGGAGCAAAAAGAAGGAAGGATATAATATATATATATATATATATATATATATATATATATATATGTATATGTATATGTATATGATTAAGATAGCTGTACTCATAGTTTCTGTTGTTTATTGAAAGTTACAGTTAATGCTTAATTTACTTTATCAATTTTGCAAGCCTAGATCTGATAATATGAACCACTATACTGGAGAGAACAATATACAGTATAACAACCATTGTTGATTTCTTATCATCTTGCTTTGAATTTCTGCATAGTTTTAATGTTTTTTATTCTATTTAAAATAAAAGAAAATGTATGTTTTATTCTTAGATAACTTCTTTGTTTCCACCTTGCCTTGGGACAGGGCCATTTTCCACTTGCCACTAGAAATCTTGCATCTAAACAAGATTATGTTAGCAGTTATGCCAATAATCTAATGGCCCTGTTTATAAAATGGTTACCTGTTGGTACTAGAGAAAGAGCATGCTACATCTCCCACTGATGTGAGAGTTCGGGACACCCAGGGTGCATGCACCATGTTGAGGACTGAGATTCCTACTAGCTGCCCTCTTCTGTGCTACAGATCCTGTCCAGGTTCAAATGATTCTCTGAACTGCTGGGGAGGCAATCGTCACAGCCTGTGCTCATCAATCAATGTGTCCCCTCCTAAATACATATATAGTTGAGGCTCACAGTGCAACTTACCTGGAGTCCTGTCCTAACTCAGAATCTTCTGAGTAGAGAGTCAAGTTTTTAGCCTATTAACATTCAATTCATCTACTGATATCCTTGCATTTTACCTATCATATAATTTGAGTTTGCCCTTGTTTGTGTTCAATTTCTGCATACTTTGCCTTATTAATGGTTTTAGACTCCTGTTTTAATTAATCTATTGCCTTTTTATCCTTATCTTCTTGTTCAGATGTTTTACCTTAAATTCATTTTGAGAGCTTTCTTTGTTCAGCTTGGTCATTGCATCTACTTTGAAAGACTACTATCAATTAGAGTATTTTTGAATTACTGATCATATTTGCAAACAAAATAAGTGGCAACTAGTACCTAAATTATTTGAAAAAAATTCAAATTTCTGGTTAATACTGAAATTCAGGTATAGTATCTATTTTTTTCTCCTTTACTGAGTAGAATAATTTCAAGAGTTCCACTGTGAGTCAAAGAAAAATATGTTGTAAGAAGAAAGAAGGAATAGGACAGGAAGATATTTAATCTTCAGAGCATTGGGGGACTGAGAGAGCAAATGTAAAATTATTATTATTTAAAATAATATTAAGTCCAAGGAAGTGAAACATAATGAAGTGGTAAAAAAGAAACCCTCTGAAATATTATGTATACTCTAAAACAAAGAATCAAAGCTGATGAAGTTGGTATATACCTTCAAGTTAATGTTTTACAGCTATCTTTATGAGATAGCTTTTATCTTTATGAGACGATCATAAAGTCACATGATCAATTTTTATGATGTCTTCAGCTAAATCTAAAACCCAGAATATGAAGTTGCTCCCAAAACATGAGAACAAATTTGTTTCTCCAGATAATAAGAATTGAAATGAAATCTGAAATAATTATTTTTGATTTGTTGAGATTATAGATTATGTTTTAGATTATCTCTGTTTCGAGGTCTTATAAATTTCATAATGTTAATTATGTAGTAATTTGTACATCTTAAATTTCTTTTACATTTATTAAAATAAAACTTCTAAGTGTATAAATATTATTAAGCTCTGAAGTATCAGTTTAAAACATTGTTTAAATACCTCAATTCATAGATATTTCTGTTTATGAACTATTTTTTTTGCAAACAAAGCATTTGGCAGAATTTTGCTTCCATTCACAAATTCCAC
Source organism: Octodon degus (assembly GCF_000260255.1). Taxonomy (NCBI): domain Eukaryota; kingdom Metazoa; phylum Chordata; class Mammalia; order Rodentia; family Octodontidae; genus Octodon; species Octodon degus. The sequence goes on along the minus strand of NW_004524670.1, from coordinate 1,647,515 downwards.
ATCCAGTGACAACCATGAGAACTGCCTCTTCCTCACTCAAACACAAATGCAGGCATCTTCCCCAAACTGTAAATCAAATTAAATTTGTAAATCTAGGTAGCATAGTATCTCCACATGAAGTCATATTTTATAATGGAAAAATGTTATTGATATCATTACTAAATGGACATTTGGTGTAATTTTGATTCAGTTATGCTCATAATTGGCAAATTTCTTAATATTTCCACAATGTCATTAACCTAATATTTAGCTTTCTGTGTTGTGGAGTCCAATGTGTTTAATAATTATTCATTGAAATAATGTCACTATTTTAAAATATTGAAGATTGAAAGACACGTCATCAAACATTCCAGATGGATACAATGATAATTTTATTTGCTACAAATGAGAAAGTGCTAATAAGAGTAATTGATTTTCTGTGTGTCAACACATTAAAAAAACCCTGCAAGCAAGACTTGAATATATTGTTTTAATGATGCTGATTATCTTTAGACTTGTAGCTATTTCCTTATCATAAGAAAATATATATATAACATTTTTCAAAAATAATTACAAGTGCTGCTAATTATTATTAAAATATATGAAATAGTTCCTTCATGCCATGCCCAGAACCAAGTATATTATGATCTTATAATATCTAATTTTCATAATAACCACATCATGTATTCACTATTAGTATCTGTATCTTAAATAAAAAAAAAATCTTTAAAAGCTACATAAATTTCTCATTTATTTCAAGGAATAATTGCTAGACACAGGAGGCCATCTCAGGGCTTTTTGGTCTCAGAGGCTTACATGAGGAAAGACGTGAGATCAGCTTTTTTATCTATTATGATATATTCAGGTACTCTAAAATAAAGTAATATACCCAGAAGTTGAAAATATCAGAAACCTAATACTGATTTCTGTTAATGGGAAATACCTTTGTCTTCCTTGACAATTCAATTTTTACTCTGAAGCATGAAATTTAATCAGGTTTATCACGGTATGCTTAACTATAGGCTGTTATTAGCAGTTATAAAATTATCAGAACATAACACTATACTGGATAACCAAGTGTGAATATAATTCCAGAAGTTAATTTTTATGGTGAAAGCATTAGTTTTCTCATTTACTTTTCTCAATTATTTAATACAAATTCTATCAAAAAGAAAAAAAAGTACAAAAAGAAAAAAAAGTAACTTTGAAGGCTACTTTTTGTTTCTTTGGAAAATTATTGCTTTTAACCAACTACTTTATATGATGGAATATTTTCTTTTGTTATCAGGATTCAAACTCAAGACTGTGAACTTGCTGGACAGGTGCTGTGTCACGGAGCTTTATTCCTGGCCTCCATGGTGGAATGTTTATGATGATTTGTTCATATAAACTTTACATTGTATGAAATATTAATTGGGTTCAAAGCAATATTTATTACCAGTTAAAGATTGTTGTTACTGTATATTTGACATATACATTCAATACTCCTCAAAAAAATTTTAAGGTATTAATGCCAGAAAATCATGGAAAGTCCTGGGAATATGAATGCAATGTATATTTCTTGAATTAAACTGATATAATATCAAATAATCCAGGTTGCAGAAATGTCTTATACTTGTCACCAAGGCTAATAAAAATATTTTTCTTTGACAACTCACAGAAACAATTATTGACTAAATCATCACAAAAGGAGTTTTAAAATGTGTATTCCTGCCAGCAGTTGCCATTATATTCTTCTACTTGGGTTATTGTATACATGCCAGATGTGCATTTTATAAACTATTTGCAACATTGGAACTATGGGAACTTGATGTCAAAATTTCAAAACACGTGGTTGAAAAATCACTTGAAATGTTTTTATGCCCATTGCAAACATATTGGTAGATACGTGCAATTTTAAAACCCTAGGAATATAAGCCAGTCAAAGTGGATTTCAGTTCACTGAATAATTAGAAATATAAACCGAAAAATAAGTTTATGACTTAAATTTAGGAGAAACTTACTATGGAAAGGACCATCATCTTCTGGCTTTTTTGTTCTTCTTGTCTATTCTATATTCCATGATGTATTATGTCAAATGAAATTTATCAGTATTCTCATCTCTGTGGTATATACCCTCAGAAATAGAGCAACAGAGGAGAAATTACATACAGGTAGTCAGCGCTTAATAAAATTCACTGGGTAACAGAAGGAACAAGGAAATATTTGTCATTATATTGCATCATAAGACAGGTGATTTTTTCTTATTTTTCTTTTTTAAAGAGAATACAAGACAGTGTTAAGACAGAAAAATTACAAATGATACAGAATTTCACTTAACAAAGTAATATGAATTTCACAGTATTTGTGGTAAAGTATGGTGTTGTCTTCGAAGCAGTTATTCATATTACTGGATAGATGCATGCAACATTGGAAAAAGAAAGAAATACATAAAAATTATTAGAAAAAGGAGAAACAATTGAAAAAGGCAGACAAAATAAATTAAGCATTATCTGTTCCTTTCTATAGACCAACAGAAATCCACAGTACAGTTGTCTAAACCATTCTACTTACATACATACATGTAATCTCTTTCCCCTGGTCCGTCTCCTGTCCTTCTCCTCAACTCAGTAACTCTTTCCTTTTGAATAAAGAACAGGTGATTTTTGTAGGAATCTCAAGCTTTACTTCTGTAGGAAAATAGAGATCATGTGGCCTATTTGAATGCAGCCAAATTAATTTCTCTTTTTGTTTTACCTTTCTAATCTTTGAAAATAGACTATATTTATCTGGAAGTCTATTAGTCTTCTACCTGATATATGGAGAAACTGGAAGATGGCCAAAGTCCTAATCTTCAGTCAGATTCCTACCTATATGGCTGGGATCATCAATAAGTTAAAGATATGTTTTTCCAAATCAATATAGTTTATTACTAGAAGTAATATCCACATTAAGTTTCTGATTGTTTGAGAAATGAAATAGGTTTTATCTCTCGCCTAAGACCTGTACTTGTGAATCTTCAACAAGTTATTGATTACCTTTTTTTTGTTGTTCATACATGTATGTTTACTAAGAGATTGTTTCTGATTGCTGGCATTGTTAGTATTATTGATTACCTTTTGCCAGGTATTATCTTTGCTCAAGTTTACAAAGATTTAAAAATTCAATCATCAGTCTAATTTCTCACATGATTAAATGCAAAAAAAAAAAAAAACTCTAGTATTCCAAAAAAGAATTAAAATTCCTGGCTGAGTGACTTAAACAACAAAGATTCATTTTACAATTCTAAGGCTCCATTTCTAAGCTTAGCATGCCAACATTGCAGATGCTGGTGGGTTTTCTCCTCCCACTTTGCTGATGGCATCCTTCCTGTTATGTTGTCAGAGTAGAAGAAGGCAGCTCTCTGGTATTTCTTATTGAGAGGAATGCTTTTGTCATGGGAAAAGTATGCCTATGATGGAATTTAAACCTTATTCTCTACCAGTGGTCATATCTACAAAACTACCACATTGAGTGCTTAGGGCTTCAACATATGATTTTGGAACACAATTCAATAGCTGTCATCCTGATCTTCCAAATGTGTACCATTTCTAATGTCACATCTATTATTGCAATACTCTCTTTAAATTAATCTTTTTAAAAAGGTAATAAAAGAAAATGAGAGGCAAGAACAAAAATTTAAGATTTCTTGAAAGCACGTGCTAATATTCAATCATATGTCCCACCTTGTATAACTTTCTCTGCTAATCTGAGCAACAGATTTGATGATAAAAATAGATGTCAATCACTGTTAATCAGATATTCTTGTTTTGAAAATCCATAATATATGTATTGTTATATGTTACCATGTTCCTCTCTTTGCTTTTGATTTTTTTGCTCTTATTTTTATACTGCAAAATAAAAGACAATTATAAAAAAATGAAAAAGTAGGAGCTTCTGGCTACCCTACACCGGTGGGAACAACTCCAGGTCCCAGCCAAGACACAGCGTGGGTGAGACCTTCTTCCACCACCTTGGGACACACCCCAACACTCTGCAGCACCTCCCCAACCCCGCCCGCAGAGTAGGAATTTCTGCCACGTTCCAGGAACACCCAGACTCAATCCTAGACTAGACCCAGTGAGTGTGTGGGATAGCTGCCTCTCCACCCTACTCCAACTTGTCCCCTCCAGGCTCAGCTCAGGCCTGGCATACAGGCCTGGGGTAGAACCCTGCAGCTGCAATCCCTACAGAGAGGGTAAAGGATAGAATCACCCAGCTAGTCCAGAGAAGAACATCTTGCTACAGGGGCACAAGAGGTTCGCCCTCAAGGGCAGCAGCAGGAAGGAGCTGAGAACAGCAGCCAGACCCAAGCCAAGCACAGGTGGATAAATCCAGACTTTGTAGATCTGCACCTGGACTTCTGTACGTGCTAAGGTTATAACTACAAGGAAGATCTACAACAAAGGTCAGAAGACAGTGCTACACAAAATGATGAGAAGGAACAAAATGCAACCTCAGAACTCAACCCCACCAGTAAAAAGTGCAGAGGACACTAACACAGAACAAATTGGGAATCACACAGCTGAAAGTAATGAATCAACAGCTTCTGCAGTAAAGAAACAGCTGCAGAAAGGTATAGAGGACCTCAGATTGGAAATAAAAAAAGAAATCCCTGAATTAATAATATCTGCACTAAAGAATCAAACGCAGAAACATATGGAGGAAACCCAGTGCCAAACCACAACAAGTGCAGAAGACAATAGCTCCCCACAAATGCATGGATTAATAGTGTCAATAGTAAATAAGCAACAGCAGAAAGATATAGAGAAAATCAGAGAGCAACTCTTTTCTGAAATAAGAAAAGAATTCTCAGAACTCATAGCATCTGAAGTAAAGAAGCAACTACAGAAACATAGGGAGGAAACCCAAGCTGAAAAAAACACTGCAGTAAAAGAATTTATGACTGCTTCTAAAGAAGACATTGATAAAAAAAATAGAGGAGATTAGAAAAGTGACGGATTCCTTGAATGAGCAGTACAGGAAAGAAACAGATCGCATGAATCAGAGTCAAAGAGATATAGAGGAAATTAAAATCTCAATCACAAGCTTGCAAAACCTTTTAAGTGAAAGTGAAGACAGACTTTCACATCTTGAAGATGCTGGTGCAGCTAATGAAAAGGTAAGAAAGGATCTCTTAAAAACAACAAGAATGCAGGAAAGAACAATCCATCACCTGCAAAATGATGCAAAGATGAACAATGTGAGAATAATAGGCATCAATGAGAAAGGAGTCAATACATATGACATTAAAAAAATATGGGCAGAAGTAATAGCAGAAAACTTCCCAAATATGAGGAAACAACCTGACATTCAGGCAACTGAAGCATATAGAACACCAAGTAACCTCAATCCAATGAAAAACACACCAAGACATATAATAGTCAAGATCCCAGAAATTCAGCACAAGAATAATCTACTGAAAGCCGCTAGA
>NW_004524670.1:1631037-1636574 GCF_000260255.1 Octodon degus | reverse complement strand
AAATGAAAATATTAGCAGGGAAGAGAGATAACAAATGTGCAAATATTTGACTAATTCATCCCACCAACCCACCCCAAATATATTCTTATTTCACTTTTTATCTCCACATCTGTCATAATACCCCGCTGAAATTTAAGAAAAAAAAATATCGGGGCCAGGGTGATATAGCTCAGTGGCATAAGTGCCTGCCTAGCAAGTGCAAGGTCCTTATTTTGATCCCTGGTACCTTCAAAAAAATGTGAGTTCCAGCACTAGATACAGTTCTGCGTTAGGGTTGTTTTCATACTCAAAGAAATACAGGAGGTAAATCTAGACAAAATGTTTACCTCTGTACTTCACACCCTCAGACACTCTTTTGAAAGTATCCATTCTTGATTTATCTGTGCAGGTACATTCAATAGAGGTTCAGGTGTGGGTAAGTGAGGAATGGGTGTGTTCTACTCAATTTCCCTTCAGGGTCTTACAGCAACCCTGGTAAATGTGCAGATAGATCATTGTGGATGATGGTACAGAATTCCTAGTGATTACCCACATCATGATGCAAATACATGACCTAAGAAGTACTAAAAAAAAAAAAACAAAAAGCAAAACAACAACAAAAACAGGCTTAAGGAATTATGCCTAGGCTTCTAACAGTTTTATGTGAATGGCTGAAATTCTTGAAAAGCAAAAGATACTTAATAACTCCAAATTTAAAAAAACACAAATGATTGATATCTATATGGGAATTACAGGAAACATGAGCGCTCACAGTTGGATGCCCAATTCATTTGGATTTTATATTGTTTTCATGTCTTTTCTCATGATATTGTTCTCAAATTCACAAGTGAGTCTAACCCAAGAAGCCCACACTTAATAATTAAATAAGAAAATGTACGTATCTGTTTAACAATAAATGACTATCTTTGCAGCCAAGCATTTGTAAGTACACTGAAGGACTGAAACCATTAATCACTTTTGTTTTACCTGCCAAGTCCCAGGAATGCATTCAACTTCTGATACACACAGGTTTCTGTTCAGGTTACTGTGTGTGACAGGTACAGGCTGTGTAGCTGGCAGGATACTGCCTCTGCCCCTCACAGCATTCTGTGGTTCACTCCAAATTCTGGGTTTGATCCAGAGTACTGAATCCTGAAAAGTATTGCTAACTCTCACAGAATATTTTGAAGGTATATGGCCTGATAATCTGTATTCCTAGCTACCGATTCCATTATCCATGGGTTGCATATGTCTGTTCTAGGTCCAATTATGAGTCTTATCTAGTTGTGAAAAAAAATTAGGGACTAGAGTGGCTGCTCCTCTTCCATTTGCTTCCTCCCACCCTCGTTACTGTACTCTCCATGTCTAAAATGATCATCTGCTATTTTAGTTTAGTTCATTCTATGTTATATGTTTCTATTGTTATTTCTTGAATAAATAACCGCTGTTTATAAGAAAATCAGAGGGAAGAGAGGATGCCAAACTAGGCATCCTGAAGTCAGGTCTTTCACAACAGCTGTTGAATCATTGGGATAATTCAGCACTTCATTAATCTTTGAAAATACAAAGATCTCAGCATTAACAATGTACAGAAATGCTCAAAATATTTAAGGATTTTGTTCCTGAGAGAATATATGTAATTTTATAAACCATAACATGATCTGATGATCCATGATAGCTGAATGATCCAAATGAATTCTCATTAAGAAAAGACTTACTTTAAAAATGAAACTATTTTTTGGAGCTGTCTATACCTAAGGTGGCTGTAACTTCTGAGTAACTGTATGAATTTCATAAGAAGCTATATGGTTTGTGTTTTCTTTCTTTTTCCTTTCTTTTTTTAGTCTTCTATAGGCATATATTTCTCTAGCCTATCAATCTTTTGTGGTGAGAGATGGGCTTATTCCGTAGATAAATTGTTATTATAGCTCACAATAGAATTCAAAATAATCTAAAACACAGTAGTAGGACAATACCCTGGAGAATGTGAATACGGATAAATTGCATTTTGGAGCATTATTCATCTCACCATGGAAACATTTCTATATAGGTAAAATAAGGGTAAAATTCTTGAGGTATTGATGATGAAGAGGATAATTCTGAAGGAGGTAATGTAGAAATGAGGAACATGTAAAAGAGAACAGATGCCTTGGGTGGACAATATGGTGTCTTCAAGGAAATCAAATGAAAAGAAGCTTCTCCTGGGAGTCATAAGCCTTGATATAATACACTACATTAAAGATAGTCAAAGTCATCTTACAAGACACTTTCAAGAAATGAGTGTAGTAAAACCACCCCCTATGTACAGAAAATTCAGGTCCCACTGCAAAAGCTGTGAATGTGGTTTCAAAATGCAAATAGTTTCAGAAAGGTGAAGGAGACTAAATCTGGAAAACGGCCCACTTACCTTGATAATTTTCCACTGCTGCTATAAGCACCCTAAAAATAAAGGATTCTTGGAATCAGGTGACACTTTTTTCATTCTCATTTTTAAATAGTAACCTTCAATTTTATTAAAGAAAAGCAAATTTTCTTTTGCTTTGAGAATAGAAGACTTACAAAAGCATCAAAATAATTCAGGTAAGGCACAAAGGTGAGAGAAAAAAGATAAAGTTGTGAAAATCCATGTCTAGCTAACAATTTGCTTGTGAAGTAGAAGGCAAATCTGTCAATATGTCAAAAAGTATGTGCAAAGTGTGAAATACAAGTGTGGATTAATTTACCAAGAGACTTATAAATCAAGCCAAACAGTGACATGCAGTTGTATCGGATTGTTAACTTAGCTTGAGCTAGATTATATATTATTAGTCTTAATTTTTCACACTTCTTCCTTTGCCTTAATTGTTCAGACATTTTTTTTGTACCGGGGATTGAATTTAGGCCCTTGCACTTGTCAGGCAAGCACTTATTCCACTGAGCTATCTCCCCAGGCCTTGTTTTAAATATTCAGACCCCTACACCTTCATGTCTTTGTGTTCAGGAGTATTATTTGTTTAATCAAGTACAATAAGAAGGAAAATCCTAATAGTGAAGAAAGAAGATGGTAGAATTAGTCTTAAATTTGTCAACATACTTAAGAAATAATGGTTCTTATGGGCCTTGAAAATGTCCAGAAAGCTGTAGGACCTTGCCGATGATCTTCTGAATTTTAATCCAATCAGTGTGTAATGCAAATACATACATGTAAAAGCAAAACTTAAAAAAATTAATCTGGGGATTAAGTGAAAATAATAGTTATAGAGCAAATTTGAAAAATGTAATAGCATGTGTGCAGCTAATGTCACACTACAGAGCATGACAACATACAGGGAAATGTGCTAGAATTGTGAGAAGAAGTAGATGAATCCATTATTATTATCGAAGATTGCAACATTCCTCTATCAAATCTGGGTAGACTCAGTTGATAAAAAATCAGAAAATGTGACTTAGTGACTAAGACAGTTCTGCTTTGAAATGTGATTTTTGTCAATCACTTTATATTTATTGATGTATCATATAAATTATTCTGTAATAATGTAATCAATAGTATATGTAAACAGGATACAAGGATGAAAACAATGTATCACACATAATTTCTGACCTACACATATTTATCAACCTGTTCTTTTTAATATGTTTCCCAAATCTTTCTCATTATTTTGTAGTTCTGTCAAATAATCAGCCTTTTCCTTATCACCTCTGAAGCTTTCAGTTTGAGAATTAATGTATGTTTTGATTACTAATGCATCTTTCATGTTCCTGTTGGAAAAACATCTCGTTTTATTTTATGTTTCCTGATGACCATGAACTTTGAGCTCATAGGCTCTGAAGTTCATCTTTCAGAGGACGTTCTAAGAATTTGTTTGATAATTTAAATGTAACAGAAGATAGGCACATGTAATATATCTGGGGACAAGATAGACTAGCAATGAACAAGTCACTTATTTTCCAAAACTAAACTGTATAAATTTAATAAGTAATTATGCCATTGGAGTCCTTGGAACAGAGCCCACATATATATAACACATAAAATATACATATATTATGTTTCACACATTCTATAATAAATGAAATCACAGTATGAAACTAAATATATGTAAAATAACATTAATTTTAGGATGGATTGATTGCCATATGACATACAACATGGAATAAGAACTCCACTGCAATTTTCATGAGTTATATTAAATACACTGTGAGCATTTCTGTGAGTAAAGCTTTGGGAAGACTGGTAAGGTCATGGAAAGAACTGAGATCATTTTCTTTCATCTTAAAATAAAACAAAAATCTTTACTAATGGGTGATCTAGCAGCTCTTGCCAAGTATTTTTATGGAACATCAAAGAAGGTGGAAATACCTGCCAGATACACAGTCTGAAACTCAGGGGTAGGAGGTACAAATTACAGCTAGCACAGCAGTGAATATTCTTGTGCATTGTTTTTTTTTCGAATAGTGTCAGATTTCTTATGAAGTAAGACAGTGTGGCTGCAAGTTCAAAGAGGAAACTGGGGTGGGTTTGTTGGCTGCAAATGTTACCAGAAAGATTGCTGTGGTGAGAGAAGGCTTATTTGTAAGTTGTCCTTATAAGTTATGGATGATTCTATCGTAAGGAAATATTATGTGAAATTTTCATGTACACACTGACTAATACATTCAAATTTGTTCTTAGTTCCATTGAATCTCAAAACTAATTATTTTTTTCATGCATAGTGAAGATTCTGGATATCATGTTAGTAAAAGTGCTCTAAATCGTTACATATTTCTTGAATACCTAAAAAGTAGGTATTATCTATGCTTCATTTTATTCCAGTTTATTATTATAGTAAGTTGCACTTACATAATTTACCTTCTTAACCATTTTTAAGTGTATAGGTCAGTATATACAACTTTTACACACATTTTGAAATGTGTTTTATACATTATAGTACTGAGTAAAATTTCCAAAGTATCAGGATCTACTACCCCCAGTATCAGGATCACCTTTATGTACATGGAATTTGCAAGCCACAAAATATGTTTTAAAGTTTTATACCTGTTTCAAGGTATACTTAACTTATTACGTTAAGTGTGGTGCTTAATTGTGATGTCAAATTGAATAATCAGGCTATAATTTCTCAGTACTATTTTGAGACAGTAAACCCACTATTACTCAAAAACTTGTCATTTGTTATGACTATTTCCTATTCCTGCAATGGTTATGTCTGATGTGAACATGAGTAAAAATTGTCCTTCTGATTTGTTAGCAAAGTTCTTGGATGTCTGCAGGACTGACTCACTGAAGATCCACCCTGGGTAAGGGTGGCACCAACCAACAGGTTCATGGCCTAGGTAAGATAAAATGGGAAATGAAAGGAAGTTTTGCATTTTTCTTCCTCAGAGGAGCTCCAGTGTTCGTTACCATCTTTGGATGCCCATTTCCACACTGCCAGTGCAGACCTGGACTTTCTAATCCATGTGCTTTGGCTTCTAGGTATTGACTCACATCAGACTGCAGCAAGCTCCTGGGCTTCCACTTCTGACTGGTGCAGTCTTCACCCTGACTCTGCTATTATCTACCAACCTTGTAAGATTATATATAT
>NW_004524670.1:1624830-1630937 GCF_000260255.1 Octodon degus | reverse complement strand
ATTTTTGTTTGAAAATATAAGAAAAAGTCTAGAGAAATTTTGAAGATTTAAACATACACATATATAAATGATAAACCTAAATCAATGTAATAAACACTAGTGATTAAAGAGAGATTTAATGTCAGTTGAAAGAATTTTAAAATAAAATTCAAATGTCTACTGTCATGTCAGGGTTCACAGAAGGGCAGCAGGACATCATTAGATTACAAGCTTATAAATTTATAAACTAAGGTCATTCATAATATTAAGGGCCAGAAGCCAGAGTCCAATAAGAAGAAAGGAAAGAACAAAGGAAGAGAGGGAGGGAAGATAGGGGAGGAGAGTTGAGTGGGGAGAGCCACGGATGCCAAGAGCACCAGAAGGCATTTTTGTCCACGTAGCTCTGAGAATATATTGAGATAAAGGTGCATTAACTGTGTGCGTACAGGTCCCAATTCATTCTGTCACTCTTGGAATGGAAATATAACCCAAGAAATGGGTATACTTTATTTTTCACCATTTTAAATATATGTTTATTGTATCATGAATGCTGTGTAAGCCCAAAACACAGTGATCCACATTAGAAAAGCCTAAAAGCAAATACATTACCTGGGCCTATATTTTAAAAAGGTAATAATCTAAGGAGAAAGTACTTACACAAATCAATATAAAGAACAGTAAAAGCAGAAAACACAGACATAAATGACCTCATTCCATCTCAAAGAATGTGATAAAACATAATTATTTTTAAAATTTACCATTTTATCATCAGACCACATAAGCTAAAGTGTGCTGTTTAGTGCTAGAAAACAAATTGCTTAACCATTAAACCTATTGGCAGCAACACAGCAATTAGTCTACATTGCTACTATGATATGACAAAGCCATCACATCACACATATTTTTGCATGACTTGTTATAATGATTCTGTGAAAGACAGGACCTGTACCTTCGTTCAAACGAGAAACCTCACATTTATGAAGATTCTACATTTATTTGGCCAATTTCAAAAGCTTAGTGGCAGAATTCAGAACAAACCAAGTCCAGTCACTCTAGTACAAGCTGATAAAACTTTCCCATATTCCCTTCTGAATGCACATGTATTCTTGTTTGCCTAGAATACTCCAGTTTGTAACCATCGCCTCTGTGTATTTTTAATGAGAACAAAAAATAAGAATTGATACAGAATTTTTTAACAAACAATGATAAGAACTCAACTATGGTTTTTATATCGCATATTATTGTCTTTAAGTAGTTTTTCAGATTACTCTTTTCCACGGTTGGAGATAGTATAGACCAGTACAACCATTGAGCAAATAAGTATGGTGGTTACTCAAAAGTTAGGACAAGAGGTCCCATTCAACCCAGCTATTCCACTCCTGGATATTTTTCCAGAAGAACTTAAAACAGCATAACACAGACATATATATGTGCCTATGTTTAGAGCAGTACAAATGTCATAACTAAATCTTCAAAACAACTCAAATGCCCGTCAACTAAGACATGGCTAAAAAAGTTGTGGTATTTTTACAACTATTAACTTAGATAAACGTGAGGCTTTTACAGGTAAATGGAGGCAACCCCTGTGAAATTTTAGGTAAAACTGCTTTCATTTTCAAAGTATTACAAGTTAGATGATAAAGACAAGCCTGTCTTATTTATATTTCATATGACTAAAACGGACTATTTCAACCTCAAAGACTAGACTATTATGCAGAGGAGAGTGTTTGTGTGTGTGCACCTGCATGCCTATAAGTGTGACTCATGACAAGGGAATATGATGTAGCAGATTAAATATTATATGTCAATTTTAAGAAATTCAGGGGCCGGGGAGATGGCTCAGTAGGATAAGCGCTTGACTGGCAAACGCAAGGATCTGAGTTCAATCCCTGGTTCCGCCAAAAGAAAAAAAAAAGAAAAAAAAAAAAAAGAAATTCAGTTAATACAAATAAAAAGTCAGTATGTGGTTTATCTGGGCTGTACACATAATAAACTTAAATAATTATGACAAAAACTTAGCCATTAATCTATAAAGGAGGACTTTATTCAATTTATAAATATCATTTACAAATGGCTGATTACAATTCTTATGACAGCAATGAATATATCACATCAATAATAGACCCTTTCACTGTTCATATAAGAAATAATATTTTTATTTTCCAAACTTTGATACAGTATTGTCTGGTAGCTTCATATAAAACATTGTTTTTTATTTATGTTGTAAATTGAATAAAAATAACAATGAATAAAAGTAACAATGAATAATAAAAACAATGAATAATATAGGATTAATGTTTAAAGTGCACAACAGTACATACTTGTATAAAATGCTAAATGAAAATTGTACATTTATTTATAGCTCTCTGTGTTATACATAATATTACCGAAGTCATTAAATATATAAGTTAAAATTTACAAATCTATTTCCTAAATTGGTGTTTCATATGTTATTTGTATGACATATAATTATGTACCATACACTATGAAATTAATGAGTTCAGGGCGCTCTTGTAAGTACATTGCAATTATCATATCATGTAATTCTCTTGAGGACCTAAAGTGTTGAGGAGCTCTTTTATTCATTACCACAGATGGTGAGGAAATGTGGTCGTTTTCCTTTATGCTACTATAAGTAATAGTGCCAGGAATCTAATCTGACAAATTTGTGCATAACAATGTGTCTTCATGAGTCACATATGTCAAACTAATATAGATATATATAATATTATATATTATTTTCCCAATATATTCTAGAAGATAGTGATTTTCCTCTACATTTCTGGATGCTATTCCATGTTTCCCTCAATCAACATAGATTCACCAGTTGGGTTATGCTCAATATTAATATTCATTTTATCTACTATTTCACCTGAGAACTTATATTATTTAAAGACAGTTTTAGTTTGGTTTTTTTTATTTATAGTTTTCTTTGAATTTTCATGAATTTCATCATCAATATTTCATCAATATTTATTTTCCATTGCCCTTAGCCTTAGTATTATTTTATGGTCATATGATCAGGAAAATATTAGGCTTCAGGCAGTTTAAGTCATTTATGTATATATCTGTTCTGCAAATATTCTTGTTGCACCTACTTGAGGAAAGATTTGTCTGGCTTCTATGTGAGAAGAATTTAGAGAAGACATGGTTTATGGGCTTTTGCTGGGATGCTGTCATATTTCGAGAACTGTTTTAAAAATCACTTGCTCCATTACCTAGAATTAAATTATCTGCCAAGACTTACTGCAACAAGTTATTAAGAACTTCCTGTGGTTACTACTGTTTGGGCTTTTATAATTTAACACATAAACATTTAAACACTGTGTGTGTGTGTGTGTCTATTAAAAGCAGCTTTCAAATCTATTAAATTATTTATAACAGTGAAAATCTTTTTGGGAAGTTAAATGTTTCCTGGAATAGGTTGATTGCATAGATCTTTATTGATTCATATTTTTTAGGGAAGGGTCTACAGGGTGTTCAGAGTCTCACTACTAGATCAGACTCATAGCAATCTGCCTGTTTACAGCCTTCCAAGAGCTGGGATTACAGGCGTGCACCACCACACCTCGTTTCAATCTCCATCTCAGAGTGTCCCTGGGGCAGGGCCAGCGTCGCAGGTCTGGAGAGCGAACCCTGGCCCCTGTGCCTGCTTATAGGTCCTGTAACCCACTGAGCTATTTGGCCAGCCCTCTGTTCTTAAACTTTTATTCCTGTTAACATCTATAGTGAAGATTTCATGAAGTAGTAGGAATTTTAAACTATAATCTGACTCCCCTGTAACCTCAGCTACTTTTTCCAAAATGAGCTTATATATTTTATTATATAGTAGGTGATTAGGGGAATGCACTTATGGAAACATAATCTGATGAGATCTTTTAACAGCCACAGGTAGATATGACCATATATTAAAGTAATTTATGATTTCCAAACTACTTACATCACTAAATCTTAAACATACAAGAGAAACATATAAATTTTGATTTTTGATAACTTGTTCAGTAACATATAATGATAAATGGATAAAGTTAGAAGAAATTTATCTAAACTAAGGTATCTGATAGCAAACACAATTCTAAAATTTATCAGAAAGAGGTTTTCCTTAGCAGAAAAATAAAAACAATGATAATCATTTTCACTGTAACATTTGCCTTTCACTCTAACACTCTAACTAGTTGAAAAACATTCTAATTTTTAACATGATTTTAAAACAAGTATTTGAATCATTATTATCACATAATTGATAATCTCATATTTATCTTATGTTCTTTCTAGGGAACAGAAATGATAGCTTCAAAAGCAGAATTTAGAAGTTTTCACTCTCATTCTTAAGGCAAGAAAAATCCAGACTAATGGAAAAAAAAATGACTTTTCATTGATATATGAAAGGAATGAGAAAGCACAATTTATGTCTCTGAAAAGAAGCATGAGAATGTAAAGATGTAATTACCTAAGCCAGAAGTGCCTCAAAGTAAAAGCTGATATAAACACTTACTAATTCTAAAGAATTGCTAGAAGTTGAGTGTTGACTAGTAGGTAGAAGGAAAGAATAATCACCGTGTGAATGTATACCAAGATATGTCTCTATCAAAACCTTAATTCCAAAGGAGAGAAAAAAAGAAATACTTGAAGCAATTATATTCCTCATAATAAATTCATGTATCAAAACATCTGATGCCACAGCCATTCACATGGATAATTTGTTTTTTTGCTTTTTGTACTGGCTAATGATAATTTAATGAATAGTAAAAATTAAAATTAAAGGAAACATATTTACAAAATTGATGATGATGAATTATCAAGGCACAAATTCACAAAGCTCAAAAGGCATTAAGTATAATAAGTATCTGTTAAACTACACCTAGATATAGCATATTCAATTTGCAATCAACTTTCTGCTGGTGGACATTGTGGAGGAAGCATTGTCTGTCTCTCTTCTGACTACTGTCATGTCTAACTCAGAGTCTCCCAAGGAGCCCCAATCTCCCAAGAGATTCCCCAATGGAATCTCTTCATAGCACGGCTGATCTTTGAAATAACTGATGATTCTGAGGAGCCAGTTTGAGCAATGGGGAACACTCACAGACTGTATGGTAATAAGAGATCCAAACACCAAGTATTCTAGGGGCTTTGGGTTTGTCACTTATGCCATTGTAGAGGAGGTGGATGCAGTCATGAATGCAAGGCCACACAAAGTGGACAGTTGTGGAACCAAAGAGAGCTGTTTCAAGAGAAGAGTCTCAAAGACCAGGTGCCCACTTAATGGTGAAGATCTTTGTTGGTGGCATTAAAGAAGATACTGAAGAATATCACCTACAAGATTATTTTGAACAGTATGGAAAAATTGAAATATGAAATTGAAAATTCAAACTTTGAAATTGATTAAAATTATGACTGACTGAGGATGTGAAAAGAAGAGGGGCTTTGCTTTTGTAACCTTTGATGACCGTGATTTTGCGGTTAAGATCATCATTCAAAAATATCACATTGTGAACAGCCACATACTGTGAAGTGAGGAAAGCAATGCCAAAGCAGGAGATGGCTAGTGTTTCATCAACCAAAGAGGTCAAAGTTGTTCTGGAAATTTTGGTGGTGTTCATGGAGGTGGTTTTAGTTGCAATGACAGTTTCACTTATAAAGGAAACTTTAGTGATCAACTTGGCTTTGGTGGCAGCTTTGGTGTGGGTGGATGTGGTGACAGTGGAGATGGCCACAGTGGATTTGGTAATGATGGATGACATTCCCATGGATGATAATAGTCAGTCTTTAATTTTGGACCCATGAAGGGAAGGAATTTTGGAGGCAGAAGCACTGGGCCCTATAGTAATAGAGGCCAATATTTTACCAAACACAAAATCAAGGAGGCAATGTTGACTCCAGCAGCAGCAGTACCTATGGCAGGGGCAGATGATTTTAGACACTTTTAAGAAACAAAGTTTAGCACAAGAGGAGAGCCAGGGAAGTGACAGGGAAGCTACAGGTTACAAAAGATTTGTGAGGGGCTGGTGAGATGGCTCAGTGGTCTAAAGCACGTACTTAGAACAAGCTTAGCAAAGCACAGGGACCATGGTTCAATCCCCCAGCACCACATGCCAGCCAGCCCTGCCCCCTGGTGGGCTGAGCTGGCC
>NW_004524670.1:1619258-1624250 GCF_000260255.1 Octodon degus | reverse complement strand
AAAAAAAGTCATTGTCTTCAATGAACTGACAGTTACTGTTGTGACCTCTGAATTTGACCATTGAAAAGGTCACTCAAGTAAACAGTCAGCTACTTGGTCATAAAAATGATTGTTGACACATCCTATATATCTAAATTGAATAATGGTACCAGATACAGTGACAGATGGGATTGAAGCTGTGTATCATCCATTATCATATGTAATCAATAAATGACCTAATTCTCTTGAAAAAAATAAATTGCAATCAAGACAAAGGCAAAAATCTGAAAGAAATTGAACAGAAAATGTCAATTTACATAAAGAAGGTATGTTAAAGAAAGAAAAATGCAAATATAATTAAATATTTAATTTGTTATTTACTATTGTTCTAAAAGGTAAATGTTTCTAAAAATGTAATAAGAATGCATTGGAGAATATTTTTAATAAATTCTCAATCAAAATACCATACCATTGTATCTCATAGAACTAGAGAAAACAATCCTAAAATTCATATGGAACCAGAAGGGACCAAAAGGACTAAAAGCAATCCTGGGTAACAGGAACAAGGCAGAAGACCTCAAAATACCTGATTTCAAGTTATACTACAAAACAACGAGTGAGAAAAATGTAGGGAAAATTGACTATGCTGAAGCAGGATTCATATCTCTTATCATATACTCAATTAAAATCAAATGCATCAAAGATCTAAATTTTAAAACAAGAATGATGGAGCTACTGGAAGAGAAATTAGGTTAAAACTAAAGTTATATGTATAGGCAAGGACTTTCTGAACAGACCTCCAATTTTATAAGACAGAACACTAGGGGCTGGGAGAAAGCTCAGCAATCTAAGAGTTTTCCTGGCAAACTCAAGATCCTAAGTTCGATTCCCATTACTGCATGCCTAACCACCCTAGAATGTGGAGCATGCCGTGCTGGGCACCAAAATCAGTGTGGCGGCTCATGTCTGTAATCCAAGTGCTCGGGAGGCTGAAATAGGAGGATTACTATGAGTCTAAGCTGCATAGTTAAATGGTGTAACAAGTAAATAAATAAATAATTTTTAAAAATATTATTTAGAAGAAATAATTCCAAAAAGCAATTATGAGGAATATGTCAAATAAAGAATCTTTTTCTTCATCATAGGAAACAATTTAGTACAATGAAAAGACCAGTTACAAAATGGGAAAAAATTTTGCTAGAAATTCCTAAGACATAGGACTAATAGATAGAATATACAATGAACGAAGAACATTAGACCACTCTAAAATGAAAGACCCAATCAGAGATGGGCAAGCAAAATGAAGACATACTTTTCTGAAATACAAATGTCCAATAAATACATGCAAATTATGCAACATCTCTGGTAATTAAAGAATTGTAAATTAAAATAATGCTAAGATTCCATCCTACAACAAAAAGAATGACAATTATCAAGAAGTCCAAGAAAAACAAATGCTGGTGAAATGGCTATGTAAAAGGAACCCTCCTGCACTGTTGGTTAGGAATCCTTTTTGTGGGTGGTGGCAAGCGAGAAGGGAGCACCATTAAGGCCTCAGGCATATCCGGGCATACAAGGTGGTGAGGCTCTGCCTACCCACCCCAGAATGTCACATGCTACCTCTCTATCACATGTGGAATTTCACAACAACCATGTTGTCTCCAAGTCCTGTTTCTGATACTTTGTGTCCTAGTTGAAGAAGATGAAGAAATCAGTAGTTATTGACTTGAGCCTTTTACAGATAAGCATATTATTATGGCTTTATTTTTTATACCTTGTTCTTATACTCTTCTGCTGGATAGTTAAGACCAACATAAAGTAAGACCTATATAACAAAAAATGTAACTTTTGTATCTAAGAAGGTCAGTCAAGTATCCACAGGATTTACCCTGAAACCTTGTACAGCAGTTTGTAGATTTTTTGTAAGTATCAACCATGTGGATGAGTCACAGCAATTGCTTGACCAATTTGCTCTCTGTGAAAGCCCGAGAGAATGTTTTCTCTCCAGGTGATTCTCCTTAGGCACACTTTCCATCTTCAATTACTTGCCTCTGTGGCCCCATAATCTCCATGGTCAGAAAATGCGGAATATCACTAAGTTACAGTATGTAACCATACAGGTTCTGTTATGTCCTGAGTCCTCGCTGACCATGAAGGGCTATGGCCAAAATATTGGCTATCTTTGTAGCCAATCTTTTTCTCTAATTTTTTTGGTTTGCAAACTCTCAAGTTGTTAACCATTCAGAAGAGAAACTTAATGATATTGTTACCCTAGAACATAGGTTATTGAGCTTAACGTAAATATCTGTCTAAATATCAACTGCATTAGATATATTTTGGAACTGGCATTTTCCATCAATCATTGATATGCTAAACTTTAAATCCATACAGAATGTGAAAAAAAATTTAAAAATAAACAATTACAAAGTTTTACACAGAAGTTTAGAAATTTAATCATATACAACATTTTAATAGGACAGTCCTATGACATTTTTTTCTTGTCTCTTATTAACCCATTACTACTATAGACTACTGGACTATATTGGATTACTTTGCTGAATTCATGCACCTCTAATATATGAATGGCAATGGAATATCCATCTCTGATAAAAGTAAGCAAAAAGGGGGACATAAATGAAGGACCATTTTGTAGTGGAAAAAAATTATATATATATATAATAGCATAGATAAACAGCTACTTTCTCTTACTGCAGTGAGAAGAAAGTTTGAACTAATAGTGTTTAGACAAGATATCATGTACTGTGAATAACTACTAAAAGACAACAGTATGCAATGTGTTAATTATTGTAACTGTCCTACTAAGCTGTTTTGAAACTGTCTCATTGCTACTTTTTTCTCAATAAAATTAATTTTAAAAAAAGATGAAATCTTCAGAGGAGATAATCTACAGTAAGTAGGTGTTTGAGAAGTCTCAGCAGTGGTTGAAGAGCTTTGGCATCTGGCTGCACTATGACTCCTACAGTGGCACCAACAACAGCTACCAGGAGTACGGGGACCTGACCACAGCAGTCACTGTCACCCTGTTCCACCAGAACATTGGTGCCTGGCACCGAGCCCACACCCACTCCATCCAGATCTTGAAGGTGGAGGAGATCGCAGCCAGCAAGTGCTGCCCACCTGCTGTCAAGCAGTTTCAGGACTCCAAGATCAAGTTCCCACTGCCAGGCCCTGCATCGCCAACACAAGCCTCATTTCACCACCAAGAGGCCCAACACCTTCTTCTAGAGGCAGAGCCAATAAACCTGGAGCCACTCCCCCCCAAAAAAAAAAATAAACTTGGAATGCAATCTAGTATTACCATTACAGAAATCATTGTAGAGATTTTTTAATGAATTTCTAATAATAGATATTTAATTTGACCAGGATTGGTAGAAGGAAACAGGGAGACAGATCTTTTGCAAATGCTAAAGGGTTCAGGAGTCTCAGGAATGAGAATGGGGGAGTGGAAGTATAAAAAGATTTAAGATATTCATGCAGATGGACTAAATATGCATGATGAATGTAAATATCATGAGTTATAAACATAAGCTATAATAAAATGACAGCAAGGATAAAAATGAAGAAAAAGGATTTAGAGTCAGACCTGGGTAGAAAGGGAAAGGAAATTTAAAAAGAACCAAGCTGTGGTGTGTGCATGCATCTGTTTCCTAACATGAATGCAACCTTCATGTGCTACAAACATGTACTAATAAAACAAAAAGGTAATTGAGAAAAAGGAATGAATTACATAATTAGTGTACTAATAGTAGAAATTAATTACAAATACTATGAAAAGTGAAGAGACTGGACTATTCAACTACAAATTATTTCTGGATTGGTGTTTGGAAGAATATGGAACAATTGTGAAAGACATTTGTGTGCATTTAAGGAAAAGAAAACCTGTTCCATCTTTCTAGATTGGAACACTTAACATTGGTAAGAGATCCATTCTTTCCAAATTGCTCTATTGACTCATGCAATTCAGTCATGTCTCATCAGCTGATTTTGTATATTGACAAAGTTATTTATAAATTTATGTGGACAATCAAAAGACATAGAAGATTTAAGATCAAGTGATGAAGGATTCAGATGATTTCATTTCAAAACATAGTATAATGGCTGGCAAGATAGCTCAGCGGAGCTATCTTGTGCTTGCTAAGTGCCTGCTTTGGCAAGCTCAGGGACCAGGGATCATTTCCTGGTCCCCCATGCAGCATCATTCCCACCCTCAGGGTGCTCTGAGCAGGCAATAGAGTCCAGACATAGTGAGGCATGCATATGATCCCAGCACAGGGTAGGCTGGAAAGAGGAGGATCACTATTAGTCCACACTGCATAGTGAGACCCTGTACCAAATACATTTAAAAAAAATAGTATAAAGCTAGTTATTGAGTAAGATCCTATGAAATAATAGATGGAATCTAATAATATTGGTAGATAGTTTATATATAAATTAGAGATGTCAGAAAAAATGCGCACAAACAGAATCTGTTGATTTTTCACAAATTCATAACAGCACTATAACTGAACATTTGGTCTTAACAACAATCTCTTGTCACAGAATTGGATATTTGTATGCAAACAATCTTCTCTATGTAAAAGGCACTATACAAAGAATAAAAAGAGCACAAACTTGGAGAAATGTTTTTGATACACATATCTAATAAAGGAAATAAGGCCCAGGGAGATAGCTCAGTAGAATAAGCGCTTGCCTGGAAAGTACAGGGTCCTGAGTTCAATCCCTGGTACTGCAAAAAAGAAAAAAAAAAAGATACAGTTTACTTATAAGATATCTCGAGACCCAGTCCTAGCCCAGGTCCGGTGAGTGTGCGGAGAGTTTCCTGCTATCCTGCGCCAGCGGGACCAGTCCCATCCCAGGTGCAGCATGGGCCGGACCCTCTCCCAGCCCCTCGGGCCGCCCCCTACCACTCCTCAGTGCCTCCCCTGCCCCGCCCGCCGAGTAGGATTTTCTGCCGAGTTCCGGGAGCCCCCAGACCCAGTCCTAGCCCAGGTC
>NW_004524670.1:1604640-1612646 GCF_000260255.1 Octodon degus | reverse complement strand
CCACTAAGAAGAATATATGCAGTGTATTATTTGTTGAAATTGTCCTTCCGATTTGATTTGAAACTGTCTCATTGCTATCTGTTTGTCAATAAAACTTTGAAAAAAAAATAAAAAAAAGATATCTCATAAAACTCAACAATAAGAAAACCAAAAACCTAACTAAAATTAAGCATAACACTTGCACTGACTTCTAACCAACAAAATGTACTAATGGAAAATAATCCTCTGGAAACATGTCCATCTTCACTCACAATTAGAGAAATGCAAATTTAATAAAGAAGGTGTCATTTCACAACTGTTGTACTGCCTAAAGTGTCTCAACACTAATAGTAAAAATGGCTAAAGATGCAGAGCTCTAGGAATTCTTCTATTTCCCTGGGGAAATTTAAAATCGTAGAGCCACTTTGAAACAGTTTGGCTGCTTGTTCGGACTCTGAGCAAAGAGTAATCACACAGTGCAGGAATAGCACTGGTCAGTGTTGATCCCCTAACTGAGGGTCAACATCTACATTAACCCATGTACTGGGACTATTATAATGATTCTAATCATAAAACCTAAAACCTGGAGCCTAATAAAATATTCTTCAATAAAGAAAGGAAAAGAAATATAGAAAGAAAGGATAAGCAAACTGAACAGCATCAGTCAAATAGAAAAATATTCAGTGAAATAAAGGAAAGTACTATCAAATTATATCAAACCACAATGAATCTTTAATACAGTACGTGTTGCTACAAAGCCAAATAAAAGTGCTACTTTCAATACATTTCCAATTACTTGAAATTATGCAAAGGCAAAATTATTCAGATGGTAAAAAACAATGGTTTATACTTATATTATTTTATTAATTTTTCATGCCTATATCTTATAATCTGAGCAACTGCTTAAACAATATGTAAGATATTTCATTTTATTTTTGGTATCAGGAATTGAACTCAGGAACTTGAGCTTGTCAGGAAGGTGCTTGTGCCACTAAGCCATATGCATGATGCTAACCATTATTAATCTATTATCATGTTTTGAAACTCAGAATCACTGCTTTTATAGTTTTTTCTATTTAAAATAAAATTTAAAAAATAGAAACAAGCAAAAAAAACAAAAATGATGGTAAATAGATTGGGTTACCAGAGATTTAAAGAGAATAAAATGAGGATTTTTTAGGTAGTAAAATTACTCTCTTTTAATACTTTGCTTTTGTGAGAAGACATAAAATTTTACCAAACAATGGTGAAACAATGTGTGTAAATAAACTAAAACTAATGAATTTAGTGCAGGAATACTAGGATGGACTGGAGACTGTGATAAAATGTCTTAAATCTATCGATCCATATATCTATATCTATCCATCTCTGTATCTGTCTATATTTGATATTTAATTTCATGTAAAATAAATACAGAGGATTAGGGAAGTAAGGACATAGTGACTCATTACATTTGGGTAAGTGGAATCTTTCTGATTGAAGGCAATAAGAATGATGCACAATGAACACTGTATAGTATTTGATGAAGTTTTTTTTTCTACCACAGCAGAGCTGCAAATTCTCAAATCACAATACAGTTGTTCTAGAAGTGAAAAATTAAATGGATGGTGGACAGTGGAAACAAAATTTCTAACTTTGAAATGGGAGGCAACAGATAAACAAAGAGAGAAAGTTGTAACAATTCACGAGTTAAAGAGTTTAGAGATTGGGGCATCAACACAAGTGAGTGCTTAAATTTATAGCAAATGATTGTAATCTAACTATCTCCTAACATGTGCATATATGTGGAAAATTTCTCATTTTCCCTAATTGAGAATCTGACATTGCCTAGATTGATGACATTTCAGCAGGAAAGAGCTCAACTCTTGTTTTCAAATATAATTCTAAAGTCAAAGTAACCAGGAGTCCTTAGGGAGATGGCTAATTCCAGGACTGATGGTGAAACTAAACAGTATGGTTCAGAAATCCTGCAGTGACAGAAGATCAGTGCTGAAGACAAAGCAAAACAACAGTGATGGAGTTATGGGATAGGAACACGATCTATGACCTAACTGAAAGAGTTCCTAGTAGCCAAATCTGGAGCAGTCTGAGTAATTATTGTTGCATGGTATTGGATTAAAATTCAAAGAGTAAAATAAATGTTCATCAGTCCATACAATTACATATTTAAATAGTTAAACAATTAGGGAAAGTTGGGTAAATAAATGTCTCAAGCAGAAGAATGCATAATGGTTAGCTTGATCTATTGCCTACAAGATTGTGGAGATTAATTTTCCCCGCCCTGTGCCTATACTGTATCTAGTGAAATAATTTCTAAAAGTATGGAAAGGTGGATAAAAGAAATACTTTAAAATATGAAAAACACTGGCCCAGACAAATGATCAAGGTCAGCCTCAACCGTATTAATCCATGCCGACAATAGGCACTCAGAAATGATGTACTGGGAATGACATTTCATCTCTGTGGTCTTCTCATAGAAACCAATATTTCCAGTTTCATAATGAGAAAAATAGCAAACCCATCCCTACTGACTGACATTCCACAGAACATATGACCAATAATGTTCAAAACAGTCAAAGTCGTCCAAAACAAGAAAAATCTGAGAGAGCATCACAGGTAATAGAAGGCTAAGAAAACAAAGGCCAAGGAGGATAAATTTAAACTGTAAGGAAATGTCAATACAGGATGGACTATGTAAGACTATGTTAATATTGTTTCATTTACTAAGACAAACACCTACTAACATAAGATTTCATAAACCAGCAAAGTGGGTGTGATATATGCAAAATCGATATTATCTTTGGTGCTTTACACTAAAGCTAACTCTACTGTTTAAGTTTATTGGCTGGTGGTGAAAGAGGAGGTTGAAGCCACAGAAATTTGTAAAAATCACATAAAAGTAGGCAAAAATTGTTTAGGAAATAAAAAGTACTACTGTCTGAATTATGGAATAATGAGAATGAAAGGTCTCATTTAATTGTATATTATGTTTTATATAGGATTGTAGGGAAACTGAGGCCATGAGACATGAAAATGAGTGGCCAAGGAATGTGATCACTGAAAACTGAATTTTGCAAAATAATTGCCAATAAAAAAAGAAAAGAATTGCCATTCTCCATTCTTTCTAAAACTGGCTATTCTAGCATTTACTGAAATTATTTTGTTTTTTTCAATTTGTCTATGAGATTTTTATTTATTTTTATAAATGTTATTTTTGTAAGAAATGTTTCTGTTAACCATATGAAACTAAAAATAAAAACAATAAATCATTACTGCTTAAGTAAGAAGAGTGTCTTCTCTATTATTTCTTTGTGATCATTTCATTCTACATATGACAACATGTCACTCTATAATCACATATTGCATAAGTAATTTTTTCTGAATAAATAATTTTTACATTTAAGGACTTAGAATCTCCACAATATTTATACACTAAAATTTGTATATCTATAATGAAAGAAATGTTCATTTTCAACATATATCAGGGCCATCTTAAACCTTTCTGGGGCTTCTAAATTAATCATGAGTAATAGAATTGTATTATCTGTCCAAAATGTACTACAGGAACACTTCACATCTGATAGGATTTCAGAACAAAGGAAAACTGCATCTTTTTTTATTTTCTCAAATGATTAATAAAATCTTCATAACTATTGCTTCCACTGATAAGTAACAACTACAGGTATTCTTCAAAAGATAGATAATTGACATTATCACTGGAAGAAGGTACAGGTCATTTAAAAACAGTTTACTACATCTAAACTAGCATCCAAAGTGTTATAAACAAATAATGGTCCGTGTTTAAATTTTTAATACTTACAGTACTGTCACATTGGCATTAGTTCCCTTCACAACACTTCCTCTAGCTTTGGACACACATATTCCATCATCACTGCTACTCTCTCCAGCAGTTTTAGCAGTACACTTTCAAGTGTGACTTTAATTGCGTTGTTAGGGTATGCTGATGTACTGAATTGGTTTAACCTCTTTCCTTTCTACAGTAATTTTGACTCTGGCAAAAAGCCATAACATGAAAACCTGTGAGAATGTTTTCTCTCTAGGTGACTCTCCGTAGGTCCACTATACATCATTGATCACTTTCCTCTGTGGCCTCATAATCTCCTTGAACAGAAAATTTGGGACACCACTGAGTTACAGGATGTTACAGTACAGGTTCTCTTATGTCCTGAGTCCTTGTTGACCATGAAGATCTAGGGACAAAATGTTGGCTATCCTTGTAGCCCTTCTTTTTCTCTAATTTTTTGGTCTGAAAACTTAAGTTGTTAACTCTCCAGAAGAGAAGTTTAATGATATTATTACCCTAGAACATAGACCATTGAGCTTAACATTAGTATCTATCTGAGTATCAAACACCTTAGACATAACATGGAGCAGGTATTTTCCAACAATGATTGACATGCTAAACTTTCAATCCCTATAGAATGTGAAAAAAAATAAAATAAAAATAGAGAATTACATTTTTTACACAGTAATTTAGAAATTAACTATATCAGGCTTTCGCAGAGAGCAAATTTGTCAAGCAATGGCCATGACTCATCTACGTGGATGACACTGACAAAAGGTCTACAAACTGTGGTACAGGGTTTCAGGGTAAATCCTGAGGGGATTTGACTGACCTCATGAAATACAAAAGTTACACCTTTTGTTACAAAGATCTTACTTTATTTTGATCTTAACCACCGAGCAGAAATGTATAAATAGGAGGTATAAAAAGTAAAGCCATATTAATATGCCAAGCTGTAAAAGACTTAGGTCAACAACTTCTGACATTGCCAGTTCTGCAGATAACCCACTACTACGATGGACTATTGGACTATATTGGATTATTTTGCTGAATTCACACACTTACAATATTTGAATAGCAATGAAATACCCATCTCTGACAAAACTAAACAAGGCAGACAGAAGTGAAGGACCATTTTGTATTGTATATACAAAATAGGATAGATGTACTGCTACTTTCTCTTAATTCAATGAGGAGAAAGATTTATACTCATAATGTTTAGAGAAGACATCACATCTGCTCTTCTCCTCTGAATAACTACTATGAAGACAACACTATATAATGTATTAATTACTGTAACTATCCTACTGACTTGTTTTGGAACTGTCTCATGGCTAGTTCTTTCCAAATAAAATTAATTTTTAAAAAAGCCAGAACGGAAAGGTTCAGATCTGATGAATAAGGTACATGAGGACATAATGTAAGGTTGTTTTTGAGAATGTTTCCATTGGATGGCATTCTATTCCAAAATTCATCAAATTTTGATTAGACTCGATAAAGACAGAAAAGAACCCTATCAGTTCTTCTTCAGTTTGGGAAAAATTATGGAATGATTGTGTTCAGAGTGAGGAGGAGAGTCATGAAGAGGATTCTGGCATTGCATCTTTTTCTGCAATAATTTCTTTTTAATTTGAACATTCACCATTTCTGTTGCTCATACCTCATAATTTTCTTTTCTCTCCTCATTTTTCTACATTTAAGAAGAAGAGATGACACAAAACTTCCTCAAGGCAACTGAAAATTTACTTGTCTGTGCTTTCCTGGCACCTAACACCAAAATGGCAAATAGGGAAGTTCACTCTCTGCAGCATGGAGTGCTCCCCCTGGGCAGAGATGCACTGAATAAGTTATTGAACTACCTCTTATCAGAGATGCTCCTCATACATAGTGTCCCTCATTTCCTATGCTAAACATTCATCAAATATGTTGAGACAGAAAAAAAATGGTTTCCTTCCATTCCCTGTATAACACACCAGGATACACACAAAAGAGCCACATAGAATTGTATGTTCTTTGAGATTCCTAACTTTACCCATACTTAAATCCAGTATGATATAGATTCTGGTTGTCATACACACAAGGAACAAGAAAGAATTCATTTTAGAGTTTTAAGGTTTGTAGTATTATTAAATGCAGAGTCAAAATAAGCAGGTTAGACATATGATATCTCTAAATCATGGGAATAGACTTCTATGAAAATAAATTCTGGGCAGTGGTATGGGATATAATGGTATTTTGCCTGTATTGAGGTGCTTAGCCCTGTCGTCATTGCTTCAACTACTAGGGGAAGAAAAACATTGCACATTCCAAGCAGGTCTGCTCACCATGATATTAATGAGTGGTGGCATCATATCATTTTTGTAGGAGAACCAATCACAAGAAAGTTATTTATATAACTAATTATTTTAGGCTGAAAACCAAGAAGCAATGGCTCTTTTAACAGTCAGAGCCAAGAGTTAGTGGACCATGGCCCATCTCACGCCTAACAAATCAATATAATAAAGTGTTTCATTCCATTCCACTGGAATAATTAAAACATTCATATCTAAGGGGATCCATGGGAAACAGCATACAACAAATTTTAGGCAACACCCACTACCATCTCTAACTAGCATAAGCACTTCCAAAAACTATAGCCAGAAGGAACTAGTGGAACATAAAGCAGCACTTCCCATATACTCATGCAGAGGAACTCTATAGTGGCGGCCAATGTTCCAGTGGTGTATTTTCTAATTGAAGTAAAGTAATCCATAAAGTGTTCGTGGGAGCAAGATGGCTAAGGTTCATCGGATGCTTGTAGAAAAGATGTGCATGTGTTATGTATTGTGAGGTCATCAATTTTGACCTATTGAATCACACAGCACTTTGTTGCATTTATATGATAATTTTCAAGAATAATAATGTACACAATTTAAAAATACAGTACTAGGGAACTTTTTAACTAAAACATGTTTTGTTCCACTTTCAAACTTCTGTCTTTAGGTGACTAAACCTACATTTAATTCTTCCTTTCTTATTTTCCATGGTTACTTAAGTCTTTTCAAATCAAACGTGACAACAGCTTTTTGTTGAAGCCCTGGTGCTATAAGTTGTATACAGCATTTGCTTCCTCCTGCTCTAAGGAAGAATTTGAACTTTTGGTGCTGTCTCTCCCTTACCCTCTTTTCCTTTCATAATTATGGATGCGTGTGTATGAGCAGGTTGATCTCTAAATCTTTCTTTTCAAAATGAGTCATCTCTCATGAGTCCTCAAAAATTAACCCAAGTTATAGATCATTTTCCCCACTTGCTTGATAAAGTTAAGTTAAATATTTGGAGGAAAACATAATCAGTATAAGTTATTTGAGATGTTGAAAGAGGTTTGTTTTATGTAAAGAAAGTATGACGCAAAGAAACACAATCAACTTAGAGACTATTACTGTATACGTTATCACACAGTAAGTGTCAGAAAAATGCTATGCTTTTGTTATGGAGAAAATAAGTTAGGAATATAGATTTTTAAAATATTAAAATCACATTATTACATAAATAATACTTGAAATGTGAGCTAACTCTTCCAGTGACAGGATTGTATGGAAATTTAAAAGCCTGTGCATTTGAAGCCTTGTAGATAGAGCTGACGATGATGGACTCTGGAATCTGTTGTACACAGTTTGGAGGCAGGTGTTAGGGGAACAAGGATGATGGTACAGAAGAAAAGTCTGGAGTTTAAATATACTGTTACATAAAAGTTGAGAGTGAAGCAAAGCAAATCTATCATTTACATAATTAATTTTAATATAAAATTAAACTAAAAATTAAACATTACAAATGTCCAGTGTGAAATGTTCATTCCCATCTTTAAGTTTATTTGTAATGAATTTGGCCAAATATTTAAGACTGTCTCATGTTAAAAAAAATGAAGAATTACATGATAATTCACACTCTCCTCCCCAATTTATGCCACTTATCATGGGAACACAACCTCAGCAAGACAATTTTGTCATTGTGTGAACACCAAGATAGATATATCAGGGGCCAGCCAGATAACTCAGTGGACTAAAGAGTCTGCTTAGGCAGAAGCAGCCGTCAGGGTTTAATCCCTAGCATACCATGCTGGCCCTGCCACCAGGAGAAGCTGAGATGACTAAGGAACTGGTTGTGGTGGCATGCGCCTATAATCCCAGCAGTCAGGAGGCTGAAAACAGGAGAATCACTATGAGTTCAATCTGTGAAGTAAGAC
>NW_004524670.1:1602489-1604540 GCF_000260255.1 Octodon degus | reverse complement strand
TATATATATGATATATAAAATGCTCTGATAATCAATGGAGGAGTGGCACATATGTCTTTGATTATCAGAGCATTTTATTCATGTGTTACCATATATTGAGTTAAGTATATTTAATGAATATGTTAATAATTAGCTTGTATTACTATGATCAAATATTTGGTGAAAGATTAAGTGCCCAAAAGTCAGCTTCTCTTTCTTCCCCTTGCATGACAACACGTACTAATGCACACAGGATCAGCTTCATCAGCCTAGGTGCTAGAGTGGAGGAGACTGAACTGAACCCAAGCAATCCATGGAGGACAAGGGACAGGAGCTAGTTGGAACCTGTGTTGCTATAAGCTACTCAAAATTTATGAGCAAATTTTATTTTCAAAATAATATATTCTAGCATGTAATTTTTGAGATAAAACAACGTCAGAGGTCTTTCCAAAACAATATGACCGCATTTTATTTTCCAGTTTATCCACCAGGATTTCACTTTCATGTTACTGAGATGTACCCATCTGCAGTATGTTCTCTAGTGACTCCCACAGATCCTTGGAATATGCAAGTGTTGCTTCAGTTGCGGGGCACGGTTTTCTTGGGTTGTTTGCTTTTTAATTTCTTTCTTTAATTTCTTTTCCAGATATGGGAATGTCAAGAATTTTGAGAAGGGAAAATCGTCCAGCGGACACAAAGTGTACCCAGTGTCTGTCATTCTAAGACAGCGCAGAGGGATATTGCTCTGACATACAGATCAACGACAGTGAGGAAACAACAGAAAAGTAACTGAAGACTTAATCTTGAGAACTGTAGTGATATGGCCAAATATCAGTGAGTGTCAGCAGTCCTGAGAGGTTACGAGTAACATTTCTTCCAGGATACTCAATGGATATCACCTCGCACTGGCAGGCTTGTGACCTCGAACACTGAGGAGAAACAGAATGTCCATTGCTTAAAACTATTCAGTTTGTGTTAATTTGCTATAACAGTCACAGGTAGCTGATAATCCTAGTTCAGTCATAAGTATTTTGCATATTTATTAGTTCCAAACTCAAAGATTATATGAATTAACCATGAAAAGTGTTTTCAAAAAAATGAAAACAACAGCAAAACTCAATTCAAAGGGCAACTTTTTTTAAGGGTACTTATGTAATCAGAACTTTTTAAGGCCTATAATATTTTTTAGTTACAAAAATGTCTTTTGAGGGACTGGAGAGATGGCTCAGTAGAATAAGCACTCGCCCGGCAAGCGCAAGGGTCTGAGTTCAATCCCTGGTTCCGCAAAAAAAAAAAAAAAAAAAAAAAAAGTCTTTGGCTATATAAATGCATCATGTATACTCCAGTGAAACTTCTTATGATTACTAGAAGTATACTTTTTCCTTTCTAAAACCCTCACAGCATTTTACGATATATATTTTTCTTTCAAAGCAAAGAACATGGTTGATTATAATTGGAATATGCACCATAGTATAGTACAGAAAGTACAGAATTTGAAGTCTGAAAATTGGGCTATATTCACAGCTTTTTTGTTTAGTATTTATGTAACCTTAGAGCTGCTTCTTAGTCAATGGTCTCATATGTAAAATGAGAATAATGTTTAATTCATAGTGATTTATGTGAATAAAATATAATTTATTTAAATTTGCACAAGATATATGGTGTTGTGCTAAGTAATGTTGCCTTTAATATAATTACTGTCTGTTTTTTAAACCTATGTGCCCTTGAACTTATTAATCTTAATGGTCAGAAACTTCAGCTTGTGTGCATGCTCAATAGCAAGTATAATCAAGTACCTCAGACTGATGGTAGGGAACATGTATTTAAGAACAAGATGAATGAATAAGTGAATGAAGCTACTAAACAGCAAGTGTTCTCTGAATTTATTTTCATACCTAGACTTCTAAAAATGACAATCAAGAAGAAAAACCTCAGGGCCCAGGGAGATAGCTCAGTAGAGTAAGTGCTTGGCTGGCAAGCCCAGGGTCCTGAGTTCAATCCCTGGTACAAGGAAAGAAAGAAAGAAAGAAAGAAAGAAAGAAAGAAAGAAAGAAAGAAAGAAAGAAAGAAAG
>NW_004524670.1:1580898-1602389 GCF_000260255.1 Octodon degus | reverse complement strand
GAAGAAGAAGAAGAAGAAGAAGAAGAAGAAGAAGAAGAAGAAGAAGAAGAAGAAGAAGAAGAAGAAGAAGAAGAAGAAACCCTCAAGTTCCATTCACGAACTGGTAGACAGCCATTCTTGCTCTTTACTTTAAGATTTCAACCCTAGAATACCCTTTTCTCACTTTGCAACAAAATTGTTTTCAAAACATAGGGCATAATGGAAAGAGGAAAGATGGACTGAGAAAGAGAAAGGGGAGAAGGAAAAGAAAAGAACAGAAGAGGAGGAAAAGAAAGAAAACAAAGATCCATTGAAAGTCTGGTTCTGTCCATAGCTTCTGTTCATTCTGTTCCTTTTCAATTGAGTTATGATCAGCCTGATCATCACAGTTCAGTTGACTCCACAGTCATGTGACATAGACAGAAACATGATGCAGGGTCTGTATTCCACCTCCTTTGAATTTCAAATTCCAAAGTTATTAGTGTACTTCATTGACATTATTTAATTTTGCATATCTTTCAACCGATGTTCACCTGTGAATTGATGTTCATATGCATTATTGGAAATATAAATCTATTTTTCAGCTTTCTTCTTACTATATTACAAGGAGACAAAACAGAACTATGCTACATTATGCATTAAAGGAATTGGTTTGTCATATAAGCCAAAAGTGGTCCAGAAAGAGAGAGAGTTGTTTCTTCAGCCAAAGAGTAGCTAGCTCTCTGCAATGGTTCTGGTGAAGCATATAAGCTAAACACAGAGATGTGATAGTTGAATGATGGAACATTCTTGCTGGTGTGAATAGTAGAGACAGAGAGAGGGAAACTAACAGAGAGTTCATTGAAGCATAAGTAATAAGTGAAGAAATAGAAACAACTCATCCTTCAGGAATTTAGGGGAGAAGAGAGAAAAGGGACAATGGATAGATGTGGATGAAAAAGTCAATAGGACATTTTTATTCTGCATTAATTTGAAAGAGGCATGCTAATAAATTGATGGAAAACAATTGGAAAGAATGAATAAATGTTTCAAGAGAATCATGGTATATCATCAATATATAATGCTTAAGATTATATTCAAAGTTATGGATTTTCCAGATATAGAAGATTTAGAGAAAAAGAAAAAAGTCCAAGAAATACTTGTAAAGAATGAGGAGTAATAATGGGTTATGAGCTTAATTGTTTAAAATAAGTGGAGACATGAGATGGGGGTTGTACATTTGAAAACTTTGGTGGAATAAGAGAGGGCTAAATCAGGTCAAAACATTTTGGAATGAATGAATAACATGAAAGTCACATATGCTTGGATTTAGTTGCAAACATGTCTACAGTATAATCATGGGAATAGGATGTTAAAGAGAGTTTTAAAAAATAAATAATTGGAAGATAGGAAGTAAAGAAACAGAGAACTAGGAATGGTGAGTGGGTTGTTTTTGTTTTAATCACATATAGGAACAGAGGGACAAACTGAACATAAAGCACTTAGCCCAGGAAAACTCTTTGGTGAGTGAGGCAAGATGGCTTAGAGTTCTAGATCTACAATTAGAATAGTTTAGTAAAATGGTATGGATGTAAAATTTGATGTCAGCTGTGAAAAAAAAAAAGACCAAAATGAGGTTTATTGATTTTAGAAATGTCATATAGTAAACTGTAAGTAGTAATCTATTCTTAACTTACTTTTTGTTTTCTTACTTTACTCTTATGATGTGCAAGGTACTATGTCTGACCACAAACACATACCACAGAAGTAATGTGTTATTATTTGGCAAATCTCATTTTTATGATATAATTGTGTGATTGTTGTAGAGCCAGTGAAATATGGTCTGTTATATACTAACAAACAAAACTATTAGAGAAATTTTCTTTAAAAATCTTCCATATTAGTTAATATTTCCTCTCTCATAATGAATTATTTGATAACATTTATAATCTTACTAATAACTGTGTTCTCAGCAACAGGCAAATACCGTCCATACAACTGGCCCAATATCTGTGGAATTAAGAATCTTAGAAACACCAATTTTATGATAAAACTCTTGTCTAATTAATAAATCAAATTTCAGAAAATTTAAGAGAGTCTAAATTAGAAAGTGAGATCCTGGAAATGCATTAGTGATCATAAGAATTTGAAGAATATTTTTTCTCATTGTGTCATACACTTAGTATTTTTATGCCCAGTTTATTTGCAAAGGGCTAAAATTAATTTGGATTGAAAATGTTACATATTATCTTGCGCATGTAATGGCAAATAATTACTATGGGTATTTTCAAGAAAATCAAAAGAGAGGACCCTGCCTGATTCTGTAAATTTGCTCAGAAATATCTGTGGTCATGGTTCATTAGCAATATGCTCTACGCAGTCGGTGAATAAATAATCATTTTCATTCCTTTTCATTGCTTCTTCAGCAATAGAGTCCATTAGAAGATAAGAATGACATTAATGCACATTTTTTATAATAAAGATTCCATGAACCTTAGAAGTTTATTTTTCACTGTCAAGAGACCATAACACACTAGGGCTATGATGAATAAGAGAATAAAAGCCAGAAATATAAAAATTCAATACAATTTTAATGGAAATACAGCCAGAATTGTGCATAAAAATGTAATTATATGCCAGCAGAAGGAGATTTATCATAGTTAAAATATAAATTCATATTTATAATATACATATATACAATATAAATGAGTTATGTGAATACATATATACACATATACATATATATATACTTGTTTGATTGCCTAAAGAATGAAATCATTTTCTTAAGCCCTTGTCCAACAGCTGTTAGACTCTTTTTTCATTTAAAAACAGACAAACTGTGTTGACAAAAAAGAAGTGAATACAATGCAAACTTTTATATAAATATGCACATATAATGCAATAATGACACAGATAAGGAAATCTACCTGTTTACCTGTTGTCTTATGTCTCCATTTCATTCTCATCTTGATAGAAATAATCTGAGATGTTTGATCCCAAAATAATTTATTTTACCAGTTCTGGATATCTTGCTTTAGTACATATTGCCTACTCTGTAACGTTATAGAAGTAAAACCCAGAAATTTTAAGTCTAAATTTTTTTATTATAAAGTGAAAAATTTCATAAGTACATGAGTTATACAATATATTTCTACCTATTTTCTGCTGAATCTCCTATAATGTATAGGATAAAAGTTTAAAAATATATTTCATCCTGCACAAAATCCAAATCCATCTGATTATTTGGGTAAGATTATGATAAAAAAGACTAAAATGCCGTATACCTGTGAATTACTACTAACTAATGAGAATGTCAGAACTTTCCCAAGCAGAGACACAAAATCAGCTTAGATAAAGGTGTGCCTCAGCTGTGTACAAGAAAATGTATTCTTGACACAGCAACACCCTTAAAAGCTTGGAATCAGCTCAACAATAAACAGTTCATCAAAACTAGATAAGCATAGTTAAATATGCAGGAGAGACACTAATTGTCTTTTTAAGTATTCAATTTATTTCAGGATGAGATAGAAAAGGAATAAAGTGCTGTGAATCACAAGCCTTAGATCTTGTTTCAGTGAAGAGCTACTCAGGGAAAGTAAAAGACACTTAATCCTCTCAAAGGAAATGCAATCAGATATCTGAAATTTTAATGACTCACAAAGAGGTAAATGACAACAAAAACGATACTTGAAAGAACTTCAAAATGATTCTTTTTCTATCCACAAAAATAAAGAACTAAATGCCAACCACATTGTATTTTTAATGTTATTTTAATTTTTTAATATTTAATTACTGAAAATGTAATATTCAACATAGACTCATTCTCTGAAAAGAAGCAAGTTCAAATTATATAAAATTTGTACCAACTATTTCCCTTTTAAAACACAAATACATTACAAGTATTTCTAAGCTACTATACCTTTGTGACTTTTTCCCTGTGTCATAGTTAATGTCATCCCAATTCCTATTATATTATCATGCATATATATATATATATATATATATATATATATATCACTTACAAGGGTTGCTCTATGTGATTTTAACTAGAAGGCTTAAGTGTTATCATACAGCATGCATTCCTATGCTACTTGGTATTTGTGTTTACTGACTCAAATGTTTGTTAATATCTTAATAAGCAAACAAATGCTGGATCATACCTTTGATATGTATGTGAGTTCGTTTTCTCAGGTGTACTCTGTTTAACAACTAGTTTCAACTTGAATGCATATGAACATGAAATCATTTTATTTTACTGTAGCTAATCCATTTGCCTATGTTCTGCTGAATCTCTTTACTTTTTTATTTTTTTTATTTTAGGGAAGGGTCTACAGGGTGTTCAGGGTCTCACCACTAGATTGGAATCATAGTGATCCACCTGTTTACAGCCTCCCAAGAGCAGGGACAACAGGCATGGGCCACCATGCCCAGTCTCAATTGCCCTCTCAGTGTGCCTCAGGGCAAACCCCCTGCCCCTGCACCTCCTTGAAGTCACTTTAATCAGCTGAGCTACCTCCATTTGACTATATTTTCTGTAGATTTGTAGAAGACCAAAGATGGAGTGGAGTAAGTTGCTGAGTAAGCTTGAGAGAAATTGATTCACCCATGTCTTGGTAGCACTAATACTATACCGTATTTCTATTATTGAGGGGTGCCTTCAGAGTACAGGACATGGAACATCTTTTTAAACTGATTACTGGGCCATGAATATCATTTCTGTACTCACAAGAAAGAAGGTGACAAATTGCTTTTGTTCATAGCAGACTCAAATTATAGTTTCACTCCCAATGTGTATGTCATCTATTTCCCTACAATCTCAGAGACAATGAATATAAATAGATCTATAAAATTCTCCAGTCTTGGGCTGTGGATATAGCTCAGCAGCACAATGCCTGCCTGGCAAGCACAAGGTCCTGAGTTTGATTCCTGGTAATAAATAAATAAATAAGTTCTCCATTCTTAAGAGAGCTTATGCTTGTTCTGATTTTCACATACTTGATTATAATTTGTATCCTAGATGTTACCGTATATTGACATGACCATTAGTTATTCCTCTGTCCAACAGAAATCTGTTTATGAGCTACATTTTTTCTTTATTATCTAAGCAAACAAAGGTGTTCTGTAGGGATTCTTTATTCACATTCCATGTTATGCCTTTTCTCATATGTGAAACATATTTTTTACTTTATAAAAATATTTTGTCATTTGATTTTAAAATTCACTGTAGTAATCTTTTTATACTTTTTCTATGCCACATCTTCAAGTAATAAATTTTTCTCTGACAAATCTGAAAAATTTCTTCATTTATTTAGATCGTTTTTATGACCTTTAGCAAATATTATTACTTCCTGTATAAAACTTCTGCACAACTTTGATGGATTTATTCCCAGACACATTAAAATATTTTGCTTTTATGGATGACATATTTTCATTTCATCATTTAATTTACATTTAAGCTACAGAAATGTTACTGTTTTTGAATAGTAACCTTGCATTTAACCATCTTGCCAACTATCATTAATCCTAATAATTCACAAATTCACTTGGAATTTAGATGCAGAATAGCATTGAACTGCATATAATTACAACTGGTCCTTGATTTCACACTAATATTTTGTTTTATTGTTAGTATATAATAACTTTAGGGAAGCTATTTCACTAAAATAATAGCATTGCATTACAGTTACATGATTTTTTCTATCATTATAAAGTCAAATAGAAATGTTGAAGTTAGTCTACTTCGTTTTCTATCAGCAAGAAGACTATCACTTCACAAGTTAAATCCATGTTTTGTCTATCTGGACGTTGTTTTTACTAAGTTCAGAATTTCTGTAATTATTAAGCTTGTCTTTAATTTAATATATTTGTGATACACGATGATTACACTGGTATTGGAGAATTGGTACACACATGAAGTGGTTCCTTAGGACTCACAATCATTTAGCTATCAGTGGTATAGAAAAAGGATGGGTATCATACAAATTGTTTGCCTACAAATGGTAGCAACTCACTAGGATATCTATATTGATGAACTGCACGTTGTTTCTCAGATACAAAAAAAAAAAATACCTTGACAAAGTTCTGACCTAAAGTCTGTGAAGTACCAAATTCAAAGGTTTCAAAGCAGTTTTATGTCAAAGTATGACTTTATGCCATGAATTGAGCATTTTCTAGCCTTCCTGTCACTTTTCGTTCCCCATGTTAATGAATTTTCAGAGTAGTGGAGGATGATGATAATGATGAAAATTTGGCCCTCGGTGGTAACGTATCTGCATCTACAGTAGAATGCTATAAAGATGTTTACTATAAACCCACAATATATTGAATTAGGATGAGGTTAAGGACAAACTTTCTGTCATTCATAAAATTTTGAATGATTATCCATATTTCTCACAACAATTTTGTAGAATTTATCTTTTTATCTATATCTGTAGAAAATAAACTAAAGTGCAATAACATTTTCAAACATGCTATTGAGCAAATCACAATGCATATACGAAACAGTGCAATAGTGCAAATGATCCAAGGGGTCCAGCAGTGGCACCCAGGGAAGCTGTCACAGAACAAATACAGGAAACATTTGGTTAGATTAAGAACGTTGCTTTATTTTGTCCATCCTGCTGAAAAGATCATGTTAATGGAGTTGTAAATTAATTGGCAACTTTTGATTAGTCAGACTTAAATTTCATTTTTTTTCATGTAGGCATTTCCAAGAATTAGCCCAAGTTAAATTTCACTTATGTTTGTACATCAACCTAGGTTACAGTCACCTGCAGCCTAAATGACACTGTCTGACAGAGATTCTTCAAGTTCAGCCTATTTTAATTTACTTAAACAGCATTTTAAATCTGTTGGTATAAAATTATTTAAAATATCTCTTTACGGTTTCTTCATAACTGTAAGGAAAAATCCCTTCATGATATCTCTTTATTTATTAAGGCTATATTTTCTTTGCTTTTTGTTCCATTTATGTAATTGGTACAGAGTCTCATTATGCAGTTCAAACTCATAGTGGTCCTCCTGTTTCCAGCCTCGCCAGTGCTGGGATTACAGGCGTTTGCTACCATGCCTGGGCTTGGTTGCCGGCTCAGCGTGTCCAGCAGCAGGTCCAGTGCAACATGCAGGACCGGGGATCAAACTATATTTTCTTTGTTAATAGCCACTGTTTTTCTCTTCATGTTTTCTCAATAAGTATTTGCAGATGTTCTCAGATGTCTGACTGTGTTCTTCATCTTTTTCCTAATCTGTAATTGTATTTTATTATACTTATTATTTTTGTATTTTTATTATTTTAGCTACATTCTACCCTTTATTATTGCCCTTTAAATTAAATGTCTGTATGTTTCCTTATCATGCACTATTCTCATTTAAGTCATGTTATAATGAATACATAAAAGATCTTCATTTCAGATATTTGAAATAAAGAAAACCTGTTACTCCTTGCTAAGAGATTGAACTTACATAATTATTTTCAAACAATGCCAGCACTGATTGTTAAAAAAAGGATGAAAACAGAAAAGAACTCAATCAATAGTGGATTTTGAATAGCAAACGACTTAAACCCTGATGATCTTAAACCTTATAAACATTTTGACAGGAGCAAGTTTGTTCCTTATTGACTTCCAAGTGGATGCAATTCATCTCTAAATAATTGAGACAGGCTTAAAGTCATAATACTTATGAATTTATGTCCTGGGATATTTCCAATATATTTGTATTTCCTTTTGGAGAATAAGAATTATTTCTCCAAAGAGATCTATCCCTAGTCCATTCATCTTCAGTTAGAGAAACTTTTATGTATTTAGTTCAGGATCTACAGGGCTTCACTATGTAGATCAGACTCATAGTGATCCTTCTGTTTTCAGCCTCCCAAGTGCTGGGATTATAGGCACATGACACCATACCCAGTCTCAATCACTGTCTCAGAATGCCCAGGGGGCCAGTGCAGGCATAGCGTGCAAAGAATCATAATGACAATAATGTTGCATTACATTAATGAAGTTTAAGAATTATATATATGACAGTAATTGAAGATATTCTAGAATTTATAAACTGAGTAGTTGGGTATGTCTCACTAAAATCATATGGGAGTAACACAAAGTTCACTCAATGGTGAGGAACTGAGTAGAAGAACAGCAACATCAACAGGATAGATATACTGAGGAATTACAGATGTAGTAATAAGTCTAATTCTGAAATATTAATATCATTAACTCTTAGTCATCTAAAGAAATAGTAGAGACACAAGGCCTATGATGAATAAACATGCACTGACTTCATTCTAGGAAGACAGTTTTCTTTTAGTTTGCCTAATAACGCTGTCCTTCAATAAGTCAGACTGTTTCCACATGATGACTTTGTCATCATGGATAATTTACTATGTTCATATGTAATTTAACAATTCAGTGGATTTCCATTTCTCTGAAATTGGTCAATAGTTTGAATTCAAATGCTCTGTATATTAGTTGTATTAATAAATATTGGCCTCATATATTATAAAACCAAGCAATAATTCCTTTAACTCCAACACACACACACACACACACACACACACACACACACACCACTGAGTCCTGAGTCTCAGCAAATAGTAGTTTCCTGATTTCTTTGTAACTTTATACCTAAAAGGGAAATGGGATAGATTTTTTCCCCATAAAACTGGAATGCTCTAGTTTCAATCTCAAATCTTCTACAAAGGACCATGTGGTGATAGCAGGCCATAGTGCCCTGCTGGTGATATATT
The DNA here is from genome assembly GCF_000260255.1 of Octodon degus. Lineage (NCBI taxonomy): Eukaryota > Metazoa > Chordata > Mammalia > Rodentia > Octodontidae > Octodon > Octodon degus. Next base: position 1,593,688 of record NW_004524670.1, on the reverse strand, counting down.
TTGGGAGCTAGTGAAACTTTAAGAGATCGACATAACTAGGCAAAGTTTAATCATTATATGATCAACTCAGAAAGAGACTCTGAGATGCTTCTATACCTCTTTCTGGGCATGATGAGGTAAGCCACGTCTCTGCCCCACTCTTGACATAAGTGTACTGTGCTGCCTTGGCATCAAATAAATAATGCCAAGCAGGCATGGACTTACTCCTGTAAATCTGTGAGTGAAAATAAAGCTCTCTTTCTTTAAAGTTAATTATCTTAGCTTTTTTTTTCTTACATGGTAACAACTAGCTGACTAGAAGTGGAAGCATGATTCTTTTAATACTTCCATTTCAACAAACTTGGAAACAAAAAAGACAAATTTGCTTTGTGTGGAAGGACATGATTCATATCTACTAGCCACTCATTAAGATATTAGAAAAATGCACTTGAACATTAGAGCAAACTTTCTGTCAAGCAATGTAGGAATAGTACAATTTATTCATTGAATCAAAATTTATCAATTTTTCTGGAAGCAAAAGTATGTAGCAACCTTAAGGGCATAGGGGTATGTGAAGATTTCTTGAACAAAACTCCAACTACACAGGAAATACATCCAAGAATCAGCAATTGGGATCTCATGTTATTGAAAGGTTTCTGCATATCAAAAGAAGTCACCAACAGACTAAAAAGAAAACCCACAAAGTGGCAGACAATTATAGGAGACTGTCCTTCACACAAAGGACTCCTCTCTGGAACATATAAAGAGATTGTTATGATTTGCTTCTTGTCGTCCCCCCAAAGCCTCATGTAAGTCATGCCACTGACGCAGCTGGAGGAGCAGCACGAGGCTTGAGGCTCGAGGGATGGTGCCAGAGGACCAGGGCTGGGCTTGAAGGCTGGGTCCAGAGAGGCCCAACTAGTGTCTGTGATTAAGGCCACCTCAGGCAGAGAGATGTTTGGAGAAGACAGAGGCACTAACCCTCTCTCCTGAGCAAATAAGGCTCCAAGGTCTTGCTACATAATTCAGACTGTTTTAAACTATGAAACTTCCAGTAACTGTGAGCTAAATGAATCTTTCCTTCCTTCATTTTGTGTGTTGGATATTTGTCTCAGCAATAAGAGAAGAGTAACAAAGAGAGAGATTAAAAAAAAATCAGGCCTCCAAAATTCAAAAAACCAATACAAAAACGAGCATCTGAAATGAATATTCGCTTCACAAATGAAGAGATACAAATGGCAAATAAATATATGAAAAAATGTTCCACATCACTGGTCATTCAAGATACCATCTTACACCAGAAAGAACAGCCATCACCAGGAAGTCAACCAGTAACAAATGCTGGAGCGGCTGTGGAGAAAAAGGCACACTTCTCCCCTGTTGGTGGGAGCACAGGCTGGCTCACCATTATGGAAATGAGTATGGAGATTCCTCAAAAGCTAGGATTGGAGATCCCTTTCAAGCCAGCTAGCTACTCCCCACCTAGGTATTTTTCCAACAGAACTGAAATCATCATACCACAGGAGCATGTGTACACCCATGTTTATAGCAGCACAATTTGTCACAGATAAATTTTTTTGGACACAACCCAAATGCCCATCAACTGAGGAAAGGATAAAAAAGATATGGTATTTTTATACAAAGGAGTATTACTCAGCTATAAAAAAGATAAATTTGAGACTTTTGTAGATAAATGGTAGAGATTATTTAGGTAAGTGAAATAAATCAGATCCACATGTGCAAACATCAGAGCACCTCACTAGTGTGAAAGCCTGAAAGGGTAATGAAAGTCTGAAAGGTACAACAGATCCTGTGAAAGGGAAATACATGGTTCAGTGGGAAAGAAAAGTTGGGATTAAGTTAAGGACAAATGAAAGAAAAGACAAATACATTTAGGTATATAAGCAGAATAGTTCACATAACTTTATTGATTTCTGCTGATCTTTTGAAAGGAATGGTTAATGCTTATTTTTTTTCCTCTTTTGAAAACTCTTGGTACAATATCTATTTTCTCGGTTTGTATGTATATGAGTATCCTTGTTAATTTAAGTTTCAAAACAAAATGAGAGATACAATTGGAAAATAGAAGATTAAGATAAGATCTTAGTGGAAGAGAAGGAAGTTGATAGGAGTAAGACAGAGTGTCGGGGATGTCTGAAAGATATAAGCATGCAAGAAAATTACTAATCTTCTTCTCACATACACCACAAGTAGGCTATGAACTGAAGCTGAAAGATGAGAGAAAGCTAAGTAATATCACTAAAATATTTTATTTACAAAACATGAAAATGGGGAAATGTGCAATGTATCATTAATATCAGTTATCAAATTAACATAATGTGAAATTTGTGGAAACTCTAAACATTTTAGAAGTTTCATCCTACCTATGAAGAACAGCTTAAAATGTTCTCACCTGTCTAGCTCACAGCCTGATCTCCAAAGAAAAACATGCTAAAAAAAATAGAAATTCTAAAAGGTATTCAACTTGAAATAATTTTGGTTTGTTAATTATAACCAAATATCTTTTATAGGAAGTGGATCTTTAAATTTTATTCACTGGCTGAATCAAGAAAGGCTAGAAATAATCACATATATATCTGAGCTTGTCAGAAAACTTAATGATAAGTAATTAATCAGAAGTAATGTGAGTCAAGTGCTTGCTTAGGCAGAGCTCAGTGGCCGGGGTTCAATCCCTGGCAGCATGCCAGCCTCACTCATGGGGCACGTTGAGAGGGAGATTGAGACTGGGCGTGGTGGTGCACACCTATAATCCCAGTGCTTGACAGGCTGAAAATGGATGGATCACTATGAGTCCAATATCCGTAGTGAGACCCTATAGACCCTGACCAAATACATAATGAAAAAAAAGTAATGTGAGTCTTATCATATAACTTACTATCTATGTTGAACTGAGATCCACATTTTTAAAATAAATCTTTATATGATTTTAGGTAATAAAAATTTAAATGATACAAAAGTGAGTCTGTCAATTTTTCAAATAGGGAAACAATTTTCAGCACATGTCTAGACTATCAGATTCACCTCCAGAATTATAATTCCTTATGTAAAGTGTGTGTCTTCATAAATGGATATGTGTGCAAATATCTATTTGATAATCTTATGTGGTCACCAGTAAAATCTCATTAAATGCATTGTTCAGCAGCCATTGAGAGGCAGCATTACATTCTGTTGTAAGTACTTACTCCAAGCAATTCACCTGATTTGAATAGGCATCCAAATTCTGCCACTAGCTAGCTTTGTAACCATGAAAGAAGTTACTTAACATTTTGTGTTTAGGCTTTCCTGTTTGAAAAAATCACTGAATGTTAGCAATATTTCATGTGGCAATCGTGAATATGAACTATGCACCTACATACGAAATATTTAGGATGGCATAATACTGTTAGAAAATAATGTTTATTAAAAAAAGGAAAGAATGTTTATCCATGATCAAAATATTACCTTTCTTCTCTGCGTAATTTATCTTACTGGTCTTGACCTATTTTCACATAAAGATCAATTTTATTCTGTTTCATAACTTCTTAGTATTTTCACATTTCACTGTGATAGTGGAATAATCAGTGTTGCTGTACATTTCTTACCTTGGGCTGAACATGCCAAGATTCACTGAGAATATATTCAGAAATGTAAAATTATGGGATCCATGAAGAAGAACTATATCATGTAAATGAATAATGGCTTCACATCAGATATGTGGACACAAAAAATTTTGACAAATTATGCCAAGTAGATTTACACCTATTGGCAAAGTCTTATTAAACATGCCATTCGTGGTGGCACACACTTGCAATCCTAGCATTAAGGAAGCTGAGGCAGGAGGATCATAGTGAGTTTCAGGCCAGCCTGGGCTATGTAGTAAGCTCAAGGCCAGCCTGAACCCACAGCATGACCTCGTCTCAAAAAATACTATAAAAACGAGAATTTTCACTTTTATATTTGAAGCATAGATAACATAATATTTGTGGATTTTCAGTATAATGTCCACTTTACCAGTCTTTTTTTCAAGAAAATAGAGTTCAGATAAAATTAGTGAAAATGTAAAATATGTAAGAAAAGAAAATACATGGATTCTTTATAATCTCATGAATGAGGCAAGGCAATAACTATTGAAAGCCATCTCAAGTTGAAACATGCCTACAGTCTCAGAACAGTGCACCAGAAATGTTTCAATAAACTCCAATTATTTTCTGATTCTTTCTTCCAAGCCAGTTGCTGGATATATTTCTTCAATTAAAAAATAAAATATAAAGAATACAGGCTTGGAAGATATTTTGATATTCTCAGTGCCTGCCTGGCGAACGCAAGGTCCCAAGTTCGATCCACGGTACCACATGCCCTGCAGGCCACAGAACCCCGGGTGTTCCATGCAGACCCAAATCCAAGTGTGATAGTGCAAGCCTGTAATCCCAGTGCTGAGGAAGCTGAGAATGGAGGATTACTATGAGGCCAAACTGTGTGGCAAGACCCTGTATCAATCAATCAATCAAACAATCAATCAATCAATCAATCAATAAACATCAAGAAATATGGATATACAATGATAGGCTACTTTGAGGAAAAAGGTGGAGAATTAACCACTATAGGTTTTATAAATTATGCTTGTTACTACTAAATTCTTTAGAAATGCAAAATAATAGCCATGAGGAGGAGCTTGTCCTTTTCAAAAGAGAACAGAGCAGTGTCATTAATGTAGCATCCCTTAGGTCAATGGAGCAAATTGCCGAATGACAGGCAATGAAGGATTTAGAAAGAGAATGCTGCCAAGTGGGAATTAGCATGAATTCACCAGAACAGGTCAGAATCATGTGGCTTCATTTTGTTTTGGGACAGGTCCACTAGAATCATATATATATATTTTTTTCTTTTAATGTATTTGGTTGTTACAAGGTCCCACTATGCAGCTCAGACTCATAGTGATCCTCCTGTTTTCACCCTCTCCAGCTCTGGGATTACAGGAGTGCACCCCTACACCCAGATTCTGTGGCCAGCAGAGCATGCTGGGGGTGGAAGGGAGGGCTGGCATGACATGTGGTGCCAGGGATCGAACCATGGTCCCTACACTTGCCTAAGCTTGCCTAAGCATATGTTTTAGTCTGCTGGGCTATCTCAGTGGCCCTCAAATCATAATTTGAGAAATAAAGTATAAAAAATCTAAATTTATGAAGATATGTAGACATATTTCCAATTATTATTTTTTAAACTATATTTTGGCACTGCATGTAGTTTACATTCATTTTCTGGAGTGAGTACATGTACACTGTATAGCTTGGTTCTTTGTTGTTAATGTCCTTCGTTTCTCCCACTTCCTTCTGCCTTCCTCTAACTCTCTTTTCCCCATTTTTGTTCTTGTTGATATTATTAGACTTATTTCATGGGAAGAGGTTCAGATAAACTCATAGACCAGATAAACTTACTGAATGAATCTGGAGTATACACACAAAACAAGTTTCTTATTCCACAGAGTTAGCTAATGAGTGCCACAGGATACCGCTTATATTTCCTTTCATCAAAAAAAGTCTGTTTTCTAAAAATATAGAAGACACCCTCACTGGGAAGCTCGTATAAAAGCAGAAATGTACAAGAAACAAGTTTTAAAGATTCTCACAGACAAAGCAGAGGAGTGTGATGATTTAGGGGCAAATGAACCTTCTCCTAGGTTCAGAGGTGGGCTTTGGGAGAAGATTGTATCATGAGAGTGCTGTACACACAAGTGGGTCTGATTGACAACTTCACAGCTAAAACTGCTGTTAGAAGCAAGTCCTGGCTGAAGGTGCCCATCACTGGGACAAGAGAGTTCATATCTCCTTTCTGGATCCTCCCTCTCTCTCTGTTTCCTGGTGGCCAAGAAATAAGCCACTGTCTTTGCTGTGACTTTTTACCACGGTTTTTCTGCTTTGAAGGCACACGGTCATGGTCCATATTTGCTAATGTATGAGCCACATTAATCTTCTGTCTTATGTTATGGGTATTAGGCATTGCTTTGAGCAGTGGAAGAAGCAGGTGATCCTAAGACCACATTAATAAAAAAGGAACATGACAGTCTTTGCAAAAGACAGTGTTAGCTGTTACAAGAATGAAAATAGATGAGAAATGTTAGATGATGGAATGAATATTGTAAATCAACATGTCCTGTGATTGTTCAAACAGCTAACAGGGTCTGAAACTCTAATATGGCAAAAAATGTTACATTATGATTAAGAGAAGTTATAATTTTAAAACATTTTCAAGTTGTGAAACCACACCCAGGTTTCTTCCCAAGGACACTGAGTGCATTTTAGAAAGACTTAGATGAGTCAGTGGAAAAAGACAGTGCTGTAGGCATTTCAAAGCTTGTGTGAGAATTAATTAACTGAACTGGAATTTTTTTAAAACAAAGAGTGAAGAGGAAAAAGTAGATTTATTATCCAAAAAGATAGATTATTGTAAATATAGCGAGAAAAAGAAATATTTGGTAGAATACAAAGGTGTTTGACATCATTAAAAGGCAAATGTGAAATAAAACTATTGATATAGGACAGTTGTTAAACTATCCTGTGAAAGGCTGCTTTTACACAGTGAAACCTTTATTACTAGTGTCATTCATAAAGAGGCGGATCCACTAATTACAGGGGATTTTGTAGAACCAGACCCCAAAGGGCTTGAATCCTGTTTTATATTCTGGACATGTCTATCACTTTTTTTCTTCCTCCTTTGCCCATCTTTAAATTTTCCGTTGTTGTCTCCTAGGAGTCTTTTTCCTCGTTTTTCATATAGTAGGTTGCAGTAAACTGACTAGAAGCGTGTCAGGCAGGCCTCATCTTTTAGGTTTCCTTTCTCTCTCCTCTTTTCCATTAATCTCTGTTGAAGCTTCACGAGAATTGATGTACTTGGCTTAACTTTGCTGCCTTAGGCACATGCTTCTAGCCTCCATCGATCTGTTGCTTTATTGTTAATAAGCCATATTTATAAATGTCAAACTCAATGTATTTTTATGCTGCTTTATGTCATTCTGAGTGGTTATTCTTAGTGCCATTAAATAGCTGTTATAAAGTTCAGTTTTATGACACATATATGTGCTGGTGGAGAAAATAATTATGTATTGTGTGGTCATTGGGATAACATGAGACTGGATTCCTCTGAAATTCACTTAGTCAATATCCCACTATTTGATTAAAATGGTAGTGGAAATTTCTATAACACATATTGTGCACATTAATGTAAAATTTCCATATATTTTCTAAACTATATTTTACTAGTTTAAAATATTATTCTCTGTGTAGAAAGCTTTGGAATTTCCCCATGTATATGATGTCTTTAGATTTTATGGGCACACATAGACTAAAATAGAAAATAGGGAAATCGATATTGCATGTAAATACAAAACTAGCAAATTTTATAACAGATAAAATTGAATAAGTCATGATTTGTACTGAGTTAAAGAAAACCATTATTAGTATTAAAAGGGTTGGTTAATTAAGAGTATGTATCAATTGTAAATCTGTAAATGCCCCCTAAATTGAGGCACTGATGCACAAAAGGTCAAAATTAACAGATCTAAAGCAAAAATGTTAAAGATATAGTAACAGTAGAGAGTTTAGATAGCTTACTTTCCACAATGGATAAATGATTCAGATAGAAGCATTCTGACTGAAAGACACTTTCAATCAAGTAGATCTGACAGGCAAATGCAAAAAGTTCCATCCAACAGCAACAAAATATGCCTTCTTCTCAAGCAATAAAACTGTCAATTTTAAAGATGAAGTTTAGAGAGCTTTAGCTTCCACACTATTCACACGGGATCTTCTTCTACACTCCAAGATGACTCAGCATATAAGAACCAAGTAAGTCACTGTAATGTATCACTTCACATACAAAGGAAGCAAAATGAAAAGGCATATTTATCACAATAAGACATAAAAATTATATGCTTATCTTGATATGATGGAGAAAAAGTAGTTAACAAAATTCAGTAGCCTTTCATGGTAGGGGAAGAAGAAAAAAAGAATCAAGGTATATCATATACCAGTACAAATTTCCTATCATGAATGCGATTTTCACATCAACATGTACCAATAAACAATTGTAAAGAAACACATTCATAATAATATAAAATTTAACATAATATAAACTTTAATATAACTTTTCACAAGATAAGCTTTTGACAAATTAGGTGAAATTTACCTTAACCTAATGAAAGTCACAAAGCTAATCTTATATCAACAGTGAAAAACTAAATGTTTTGCTTCTAAAATTAGGAAAATGACATGGATCTCACTTCCACTACTTTTTATCAATATAATACATAAGTTCTAGCTAAAGGTATAAGCAAAGAGGGGGTATCTAAATAAGAAAGGAGATTTGATTCCTTTTGAAGATAATATGATTTTAATGTATAAAGTCCATAAATAACACAGTTAAAATCAATATTTTCAGTATGTTGTAAGAAGCAAGCAAAAATCAATCAGCAAAAATTCATTCATCAAAATGAATTTTGATGCTATACACTAAAAATAAACAATCCAAGTCATAAATTAAGGAAACAATACCAACAGTAATAGTGTTCAAAATTCTTAATAAATTTAACTGAGGTAACTAATCCTGAGAAAAAGGCACCAAGAATTCACAGTAGCTAAACTATAATCTCTCCCACACTATCATGGAGAAAACTATATACTCATATTTAAAATATGAAATTAAACTTTTATCTTATACTATACACAACCATTAACCAAAGAACCCAAAAAAGAATTAATGACTCAAGATGAGATTATGAAGCATAAAACTCCTACAAGAAAACATACAGGGAAAAATTCCATGGTGAAGGTGATGTAAAAAATTTCAAGAATATGACCCCAAATACACAGACAACAAAAATGGAAATAGACAAGTATAAATTCCTCAGAGTAAACAAGTTTTGCATACCAAAGGAAACGACAAAATGAAAATACAACCTAAAGTATAATAGAAATAAGTGAGAGCCATGATGAATATCCAAAGTTTATCATAGAGGGGTCCAGAGAGTCACTAGATAAATTTTTAAAGCAACACATAAGGAACAATTAATGTAATTTTATTTCTATTTCAATCATTATGACGTAATTCATCAGTAGATTTGAAATGCTCAGAACAATTCTTGTGACACAGGCAACAGATACTTGATCTCTCTCAATAGTTAGCTGTGCTCTGACTCTCTGTTACCTGCCACACAGCTTTCTTCTAGTGTTGTTTCCATTTGTTCCTGTTAACTGAAATCAGAATGGCTGTTTCTAAGTTTTTATGGATTTCTCTTTAGCGTATGGGCTAGTGAATTCCCTTAAATGCCTGCTGAGGAAGCTGGTTGTGAACTTGAGAGGGAATGACAAATGGGTTCTCCAAAAGGGAATCCTAAAATCTGTTGCTCTGTGTGTCTCTGAAAGTTATCTATGTGAAATTTAACACTCTTGATGGGTCTTGTTCCATTAACTCATGCCTAGCTTTCTGCAGGATCCTTCTCCCTGCGGGACTTGACTCTCCTGCCAGTCTTTCTTTGTTTTTTTCTGGTATAATATAGCAAGTAATAACTAGGTTTTGGGGGGGGATTGTTTGTTTTTTGTTTTTGCTATGCACTCTGCTAAAGGATTTACATCTTCCATACAACCCTATAACAACTATTCTTCATGAGATCATTTTTGCTCTATGGAAACTGACAATAGAAAAGTAATATGGCTTGATAAATTATGTATCTCTAGAATTTAATCCTAAAAAATTATTGTGTTATTGTAAATTGAAATATTATAATTATATATATTTGTAGTGTACAGTTTAATATACCATATTTATTCAATAAAGGTAATTAGTCATCTATTTTCTATGGCAAATACCTGTATTCTAAGAGTAAAATTTAATCTCTTAGTAAGTTTAAAATGTGCAATATGTTATTATTGAATATACTCACCAGGTTGTGGAATACATCTCAATAAATATAACACTTTCTGTCTGAAAAAAAATATATCATGGAAAAAACCCCAAATAGTCAATTAACAAGGGGGCAAAGAGGGCTGAGGAGATAGTTCAGTGGCATAAGTGCCTGCCTGGCAAGCACAAGATCCTGAGTTTGATTGCTGGTAAAAGAAAAAATAATACCTTGAGCAAAAGTTTTAAATAAACATTTCTGCAAAAAAGACATACAAATAAAAATAGGACTATGAGGTCATTAACATTACTAATAATCAGAATAATGCAAATTAAAGCAATAATGGGATGGTGCCTCGTAACTTGTACAATGAAGGATATACCTTCAAGGATATGGATGGAGGTTAGAGAGATAGCTCAACAGCACAAGTACCTCCCTGTGAAACACAAGGTCCAGAGTTCAATTCCCAATACAAAAAGAAGAAAAAGGATATGAATGTAAAGAACCCTGGTGAAATGTTGATGAGAGAGTAAATTGACGTTTATTATTTTTTTATGTAGTAGTGAGTTCAGGGTTTGGACTCATAGTGATCTGCCTGTTTATGGCCTCCCAAGTGCTGGGATTACAGGCACACGCCAACATGCCCAGTCTCAAATTGGTGTTTATTGTACAAAGTGGATATCTTCAGAATTTTACCATTCAAGCTTTTTATGCTCTTTCATACCACTTTGGAGAATGTGCCCTAAACAAATTTTCTTGGGGGCTGGAGAAATAGCTCAGCAGTCTAAAGCATCTGTTTAGGCAAGCTTAGGCAAGCTCAGAGGACCGCAGCTGGGTCCCCAGCAGCATGTGCCATGCCAGCCTTGCCCTCAGGTTGGGCAGAGATGGCAGAAAGAAAGCAAGAAAGCAAGCAAGGAAGGAAGGAAAAGAGATATATGCAAACAATCTAAGAGTTCATCAATGAATAAACAGAAAAAAATAGATATATGCAATGGAATATTATCAAACATCAAAAGCAAAGTGAATGCTGTAATATTTCCCAATTAGAATATCATGTTGTATACCTTACGCTGTGTATGGCATTTGTGAACTGTGCTTTAATAAGAGACCTGGAAAAATAAAACAAAATTTCATTACACATATAAATAAAAGAAAACTCGAAAATTCAAATTTAAGGTAAAGCATAATTACCCATAACCTCACAATGAAGACAAGTCTATTTAGTATTGTGTTACCATCTCTGTCATGTCTTATGCCTATTAAACTTGATAAGCACACTCACATATATATGGCTTTCTCCTTGGTTCTCTCATTAGTACATGCATAAAGTTTATATTATGCTTTATAACTTTGTAGACATCATCAAAATATCTGAAATGTATTTTATAATCATGTATCACTGACAGATCAACATTCTTTCAATTTTTATTATGGTTAGAACATGCATAAATATACTGTCTTAGTTACTCTTCTCTCATTGCTGGGACAAACACTGACACTCAACGTTAGGGAAGGAAAGGTTTATTCAGCTCACATTTATTGGAGATTTCATAGTTTAAAGCAGCCTGAATTACACACCATGACCTTGAGACACTGCCATCGCACGCTACATGGTCTGGGTGCCACTGTGTCCAGGATGATCTGCTCCATACCTCCAAGAGAGGCCACCAGCCCTGGGGAGGGGAACGAGGCACATGCTGTCAGTTTAAGGGTTTGTGCCTCTCTGACCCCCTCCTTTCAAGGCCCGCCCTGGTTCTCTGGCTCTGCCCCTAGAGCCACATGCTGCTTCTCAAGTGGCGACCATCCCATGATTTACATGAGGCTGTGGGGGTACAATTAGATATAAAGCATAACACATACTATTACCCAAAGATTTATGAATCAAAATTATTTCTTTTTCTTTTGGTACCAGGAATTGAACTCACAACCTTGTGTTTACCAGGCAGGTGCTGTACCACTGAGCCATGTCTTTGGCCTCCTGACAATTATTTCTGAATTTGAGTATGGACACATAAACAAGTATTCATGTAGGCTCCTCTTAATTGTAAAGATTCATGTAGAACATGCAAATTTCTAATAGTCTTATACTTAACTCAAAATATTTGAATTTAAAAATTCAAAGTTGATTAAAGTATCAACAACATATACTCTATTGTTTCTGATAATCAAATGATATAATACTTGTAAATATACATTGTAAAAATAAGCATGCATAATAGTCCTGATGGTTATTTGCTATAATACAAAATGTGATAAGTTTAAAGATCTATAGAACTGTCAAACTAATGATTTCATGAAAAGAAATTTGGTCTCTGAGAGAATACAGTGAGGTGCTGAATATGTGAAGTTTGAAGCTGAGAACTGTGTGAGCTGTTTTGCTAATCATGAAGAAATCCTCACCTATACAAGATGCTGATACTCACAGTTTGTTCCTTAGCTTATTAGTTGTTCTCTTTCTTTGCTTTCTACTCATCAAATAATTACATGATCATTAACTAAACAATATTCTATTTACAATGCAATTAGACAGCTATCATGATTAATATTTTGAAATTAAATTAGATAAATTTCTAATAGCAGATATGAGATAATTACTTGAAAGGACAATTAAGAGATTTCCCAGGCCCTATATTCAGTGATAATTCCCACAGGTAATTTTAATGAATAGTAAGTTTATAAGCAACGTAAGATCAACAGTTTACCATTAGTATTACTATAAAAACCAATTTCCTAGTTGAAATAGCACGAATTATTAACTGGTAAACTACACTTACAAAACATCAAGGGTTTTATCCAGTAATTCTAATTATTTCATGTATTTTTGTTAGGAGATGGCAAAGGAAAAAGATGCAAGTTGGCCAAATGCTTTCCTGATGTACGTAGATGATCTTTAGTGTAGAGATGCACTATTATTTTTCT
>NW_004524670.1:1523602-1580798 GCF_000260255.1 Octodon degus | reverse complement strand
TGGTCTTGAAATATCTTCCTTTTACTCTCCAATAGTTAGGAAACCTGATGGATACATTCCAGGAAGTTACATCCTCTAAGCACAGAGATTACAGAATTGTGTAGAATATGTAAAAGAAGAGAGATCCAGTACACCTTACTAAAAGCATTTCATAAACACATGTTATTTACAAGGAAATTTCATTAGTATTCTTATGATCAAATCTATCAGTAGAATATTCTCAAGCAAGCAAGATTTTTTTCCTGTGTATATTCCAGATGACAGAAAGAACTGATAAAATATAGTATTCCTGCTGTTAACTCTTCCCTGACTCTAGAGCTGAGTTTAAATCAGATTTACTTCAAGAGACATTTGTAGAATAACCATAAATAAGCATTATTTTAGGTGATTATTTTTCAGGAAGTTGTTTGAGATAATCATGATTTAAAGACAAACAAGGTAAATGAGACCTTTTCTCAAGTGGCTTATGTTCAGAGAAGAAAAGCAATACAAAATAAGCTTAAAAAGATGATGACTGTAAAATCTGGCATGTGCTGTAATTGAAATGAAATATGTTGTACAAGAGAATCAGGTTAAGGAACTAAGTTTTATTGAGGAACCAATAGAGGACTCACTAAGGAATTGACTTTATACTTAAACTTGGGATTCACAGTATTAACTTATTTCAGATGTAAATTGTCTTTCCTTTAAAGTTGACATAGCCCATGAATTTTTCACAAAGAAGCTCTATTCTGTAGTAAACTTAGACAGTTCTTACAAAACTAAGTAATTCCAAGAATCATTAAATAAATAGTCCAACTTTATTCAAGAATTGCCCACTATCTTTATTTCTGCTTCATTCTAACAATAGGCTGAAGCTTTTGAGACAACATTAGAATTTTTACTGTCCTTTCATGCGTCACACACTGATCTTGTGCCTTTAGTCTCAGCAGACATCCATATTTTTTCTCTACCTTTTCTAAGCAGTCCCATGTTATTAAAATCACATGATTTCCTCCTTAGTATTATCATTACTTAAAAGTGAAGCTCCATAATGCTAATATACCAAAATATTAGTCTTTGAAATGTTTAGAAGTCATTAGAAAGTGCTAGTAGATTGGTGCATAGCATCTAGTACTCATGACGAGAGTGCTCTGAATAAACGATGCTGAGCAAAATAGTAGAACCAGCTTATATTTGAAGGTCATTTTTCTCATTTAAAATTGATTAATTTTAACTGTAGTTAAATATTTTTCATCTTCAAATAGGGCCTACCTGTCTGTTCATAAATGATAATTTTGCAAATAACTGCTCATGGGAAATATAGTTCAATAGAAAATATTTCTAGACCAATCAGTTCAGCTTTAAATGCTACAAACTAAGAGAAAATTTAGTTGTAGTATCATAACTACTATCTTACAGCAATTTATGGAATTAATTTCCAGGTAACATTAAGTTGATTTATTTTTATGGTTTTGTTTTCTTTTTTTTAGGGAAATGTCTACAGAGTGTTTGGGGTCTCAATACTAGATCGGACTCAGAGTGATCCACCTGTTACAGCCTCCCAAGAGCTGCGATTACAGGCACGTGCCACCACACTTAGTCTAGGTAACATTAAGTTTAAATTTTGAGTACCTCACTATTCATTTCTTACCACCTGTTCTACTCTTTTCCTCTATCAACTCACCTAGCATTTAACTTCCACCACCAATTAGCATCCCTGAAACCATAATTAGTTCCTCACATTTAATTACTAATATAGTTGATTTATAAGTTTAAAATGCTTTATTATTAAACTTCAAATGTACACAAAGTACCCAAAAGAGTATAATGAACTCCAAGTACACATTACCCAAATTCAACTATGAACAATCCCTATAATTCTCTAGTCAACAGCTTTGTCCATCCAATAATTATAATAATAAATGTTAATTTTTATTATTCTTCCTTTTCATGTTCCATTTTATGGCAGTAAAGATTGTGACTCTTTGTTACACAAAGACTTGACTTTGTCCTATCCCCTTCATATTACCTTACCATTTCAGGAGCAACAGTCACCTTTCAAAATCATCCAGGTATAAGCAAACACCCATGGCTGACAGATTCCAGGGAGCATGCAAAGTTTTCAGTTTTACTTAATAGTTCTTTTTTTTTTAATTGGTGAAACCAGGGATTGAACTCAGGCCCTTGCGCTTGCCAGCAAGCACTTAACCTACTGAGCTATCTCCCTGGTCCCTTTAATAGTTTTTACATCATTTTGTTCTGATTCATGCATTACTTGAGATACCCAGTATCACCAGTTGCCTCTAGGGGCAACTCCAATTTTTATGAATGGTTTTCCTGATTAATTCAGAAATTTCCCTCCTGTTACCCTACAGGATAGAATTATCCTATCCTATCCTCATAAACAGGACAAGAAAAAAAATACCAATTTTCAAAGGGACATAATTTCTTAGGAAAGCCACCATTGCTTCAGATAGTTTTGAAGTATTGCCTTTTAGTTCCCAAGTTTAAACTGCAGAGGACAAACTTCCGTGGGCTCAAAGAAAATTAACTGATAAATTATAGTCTTACATTTGATATAATTCATAAAAACGCATGTCTACAATATATTGTTTTTATGTATGATAAGAAATATTTGACAATAGGTTCTAACAATGCTTTGCTAGTTCCTTTAAAAATGGAAAATTTCTTTATCTTTGTTGCAGGAGAAAAGAAATCTGGGACGCTAAAGAGCCAGCACTAATAGGATAAAATTAAAGACAAGGATATGTTGTTTATTACAGAAGAAATAATGCACCAGCAACGAAATCTATCATGTTGCTGAGTAGGTCCCCACAGACATAATGGGCACAGATCTTCTAGGTAACTAATGGTAGTGTGATCTTGTTGATAGGGTATATAAATGGGAATCATGAAAAAAAAATCTACTTTGAATTTTATTACCACTTTAGGACCCCATAGGAAAAAGACCCGAAGCATTCATTTGAGCAACAAAGTGCACTTCACTAAGTCTATTTATTCATCCCTGCTCTCCTTCATAGACATGAAGAAATACCTCTGCATCTTACTTCTCTAACTTAGAAGGTCAAAATATTTTTTTCTTTTCTACCATTTTAGGAAAGTTTTTTTCTTTTTCAACTATGCTATATCTAACCCACGTGGAAGAATAAACATAAAATAATTATAAATTTAAAATACTTCAGGGGGTCTGGGGTTAGCTCAGTTGTTTAAGCGCCTGCTAGGGCCAAACCAGTCAGGTGAAGGGGAGCGTGTTTCTATCCCCAGCTCCACATGGCTTACCAGACCCGCCCTTAAGGCAGCCTGAGCCAGCCAAAAAAAAGAAAAAAGAAAAAAAAAAGAAAATCCTTTTCAACTTCAGGGCTGGCCAAATAGCTCAGCAGATTAAAGTGCCTACCTAGGCAGACACAGGGGCCAGGAGTTCGATCCCCTGGCCTTCTGTGCCAGCCCCACCCCTAGGGCGCGCTGAGAAGGTGATGAGACTGGGCGTGGTGGTGCTCGCCTGTAATCCCAGCTTTTGGCAAGCTGAACACAGGTGGATCACTAGGAGTCTGATTTAGTGGTGAGGCCCTGAACACCCTGTGGACCCTTATAAAATACAAATAAATAAATGATAAAATACTGCATCATCAGAAATAAAGAAACAAGTAAAACTAGCAGTGCATCTGATTCCTGCCTCATCTGGTGCATAAAACTTTTCTCCCATCATTAATGAAAACTGTTTTCATCATCTGAAAAACTATTAGATTAAGGTCTCATATTTTTAAGAAACAATTGTTCATAATATGCGCATTCATTAGAACAGATTATTTTAACAAGATATGTGCAGAGCTCCGCGCTTAACTGGCACAGGGAAGGTCTACTGTTTCCACAGTGCCACATGGAGTGCGTGAAGTGAGCCTGGCTGGGGACAATTTCCCCCATGCACTTATTCAATATCCAGGTCCTGTTCATTTTTTGATCCAATCAATTTATACACAGATTTGAAGTATAGATTATTTTTTGCCCAAAGCAGGTTAGTAGTATGTATTGTTTCTCCCCTGCTTTCCACTAACTTCAACGTTTAACAGCCTCATCTGAACAAAACTGGACCGACAGTATGAGATAATTTCAACTCAGTAAAATAGCAAACAAGGGCCTAGATCATGTGCAGTATGTTTCAAATTAAAATCTGGATTATAAATATTATGTTTTTATCAAAATATTATGTTTACTAACTGTGTAGAGTTACTCAGTCTCAGTGAACAAAAATAAATTCAAAATTATGGTTGAAAAATTCTAGTATCCAGCCTTGAAAACCAAAGTACAGTTCTAATACAATATGTGAGACTCCCATGAAAGTTGGCAAAAAAGTGTTGTAAAAACCGAGAAATGGCTTAACCCTGCCAAGGATAGGAGTGATGCTTGGGA
This sequence comes from Octodon degus, assembly GCF_000260255.1. Classification (NCBI taxonomy): domain Eukaryota; kingdom Metazoa; phylum Chordata; class Mammalia; order Rodentia; family Octodontidae; genus Octodon; species Octodon degus. Next base: position 1,576,388 of record NW_004524670.1, on the reverse strand, counting down.
TTGCCATGTGTACCTCTACATAGATGATAGAATTGAAAGACCTTTTAAGATGAGCAAGATAGGGCTCGGGAGATAGTTCAGCAGAGTAAGTTCCTGCTTAGGCAAGTGCAGGGACCAGAGCTTGATGCCAGGCACTACATGTTGCACTGGCCCTGCCCCCAGAATGCACTGGGCTAGCCACTGAGTCTGGGCGTGGCGACTCTCATCTGTATTCCCAGGCTGGGGAGGATGAAAACAGGAGGTCACTATGAATCTGAGCTATATAGTGAGACCCTGAACTAAACACATTTGAAAATAAAAGATAATCAGGATATACCGGGTGCAATTCCACACAAAAGCATTTTAAACAAGGAATTGGAAATTTTATTCAACTTCATACCCTCTTATAACAGGGAAATTGGGGTACATTTGTGAATCTAAATTTGATTTTAGTAGAGTAGCACTGAGGTTTTCAATCTTGGTATTTTGTGTGCTTATCTCTGGAATAAGGTGAGGGAGGGTATATATTTACTTTTTTTACAGGGGTTTAGATAGGCAAAATGAGATCATATTAAGTTTTCTAAAATTAAAATAGAATTTTTACCCAGAAAGCAATCTTTTGATCCTAGATTTTGTCTTAAAAAACTGTATATTTTTTCTTGTCACAAAAGATAGACTTTTAAAGAAACTTAGTCATCCTTGTCTTCTCCCATTTTACAAGGTGTTTTTAAAAATATGTTGAAAAAGATATTTATTATAACAAAATAAATGTTACTGTTAATTCCCTTTGGAAATACTTCCACTCTCTTTGAACAGCTCATCATTCTTATCACTTTCTGAAGCAGTTCTGGAAGGTCTTTCTTGTTGAGTGACTTTAGTTCTGCTATTCTGGCCACCTCGATGTACTGAAGTGATTCAAGATGCTCACTCTCAAGGTCATTTTGATCCCAAGAAAGCGTCAGAAAGCACATACTGTCTGACTTGGTGAGTAAGGTGGATGAGGACACACTGTAACGTTTGTATGAGCCTATCCTTCAATCGCAGGGCACTCCGCAGAAGTATATCCTGTAGTATTGATCATAACCAGTAAAGACATGAGAGAGAACTTTAGAAATGCTTCAGTAAGTAGCAAGAATGATGGGATAAATGTGTTTAAAGAAAGGAGAATGAGTGGGATTAACGGCAATGTGTCTTTTTCGGTAAGAATATTTTTAAACATTCATAATTGGTTTTGATCACTCTTACTTCTGTGTGATTCCTTTTCCAACTGGAAATAAGACATGCAACTTTCTTTTAAAAAAAGACAATATACATAATTGTATATATGGAGTTGTGTAACTACATTAAATAAAACTATAGCACTCTACTTGTTTATCTTCCTGCTTCACTGACTTTAAATGAAGCAACCGGCCCAGTTTAGAAACACCCAGACTTGATTTCTGGTTTCCCCAAAGACATTGCCTGGCCAACAGGCAGCAAGAAACTCAAGTCTTGAGTCTTATAGCTGTAACAAACTGAGAGATGCCAACCATCTGACTGAGTTTTGACTCAAGCCCTTCTCCAGTCAACACTCAAATGAGATCATAGCCTTAGCTCAGCCCTCGATTTCAGCTTTCAGAGAATCCAAGGAAAGTTTTGTCTGAAATCTTGACCCAAAGAAATTGTTCATTATTGTATGTGTTTTTAGGCTGCACAATTGGTAGCCATATCTTGCAGCAATAGGTCATCAGTACACATGGCAAGAAAAAGACAGAATTTCACATCAGTGGGGGCAAACTGTTTTCAGTGAAGAGGGGCATGTTATTCTTACTCCAGAGAATTGAAGAAGGAAAAAAAAAATAGCAAGAGTATGAAAAGTGAAATATCCATGTTTGTGTTTCTGACTTTTCTCTTCAGTGAAGAAAAGAAAATGTACCTTTATTTTAAAAGGATCACTATGAGTCCAATCTACTAGTGAGACCCTGAACACCCTATAGACCCTTCCCTAAAAATACAATAAATAAATAAATAAATAAATAAATAAATAAATAAATAAATAAATCATAAAAATATAAACCTTATTTGGAAAGGTAACCAATTTTCATTGATTTAAAGGTACAACATGGTAAGGATAGCAACTCCCCACCAATTAATCAATACATTAATATAATTCCACTGAAAATTTCACAAGGATTTTTTTTGTTGGTATAAAGGGGATGTATATTTTATGTGGAAATGTAACAATTAGTGGTATGGAATAATTTCAAAGAGGAATAAAATTAGCAAGCTTTCTATATTTAATTTTAATATTTAAAATAAAGTTGGCATTTTAGCAACAAAAACAAAAAAACACAAAAAGAATGTAATCCAAGTAGCCTGAGAAACATGGATTAGAGGAAGGCAATGGAGTTGAGAAATAGTGCTACAAATTGCAGACTAGAAGGACATATTTCCAAATCATGTAACCAAAGGCTTTCAACCATAAAAAATTTAAAAAAAAGCACTCAAAACTCAATTGATCCTCAGGCCTGCCATGCCAGCCCCGCGCCTGGGATGCGCTGAGACAGCTATTGAGACTGGGCATGGTGGCACGCACCTGTAATCCCAGTTCTTGGGAGGCTGTAAGCAGGTGGATCACTACGAGTCTGATCTAGTAGTGAGACCCTGGACACCCTGTAAACCCTTCCCTAAAAAATAAAAAAAGAAAGAAAACAATTCCTCTGCAAGAACACCTGCACAGAAACCCAAGAGAAAAGTACAGTTAGTACTGTATACCTCTTGAAATTAAAAGCAAATTGCTAGAAAAGATATACATATAAAACATCAATTCCTTTGCTGGTGGTAAATCAAAATTGTATAAGAAATTGTGAAGATAGTTTAGAAAGTTCTTATGAATATAGAATCTCACAATATGATTCTATCCACTCACTCCCAGAAGTCTTGTCTAGAGAAATGACCAATTGTGTCAACAAATTCTATACAAGTGCAAGTAGGAGTTGTAGTTACAACTGCCAAAATTAACAACAGTCTTCAGTGCTCTTCAGGGAACAAAAGTGTACACAAATTATGTATCACCATTGAAATGAATATTACTCATCAATGAAAATGAACATACTCCTGATCCACATGATAACACGGGTAAATTTAAAGGACATTATGCTAAGAGAAAAATCGCGCTGAGATGGCGATTCCCAGAGCTTGAGAAGCTGAAAACAGGATGGATCAGGGCAAGCCCGATCTGAGTAGTGAGACCCTGTCGATCTTATACATAAAAATAAATAAATAAATAAATAAATAAATAAATAAATAAAGCATTCAATATTAACCAGGTGTATGTATGTTTTCAAGTTATTTCAAAACTTCAGTTGTCTATCTAGATGGGTGAACCAATGTACTTCACCTTTCCTAACACATTTCCATTTATGTATTTATTTATGTATGTATTTATTTATGTATTTATTTGATATAGGGCTCACTATTCTATTCAGACTCCTAGAGAGCCTCCTGTCTCAGCCCCATCCCCACCTGCCAGGTTCTGGGATTACAGGCTTGAGCCATGTGGCCAGTTTTGGGGCTGGCATGGCGTGCAGTATCCAGGATTGACCTCGGGTCCTTGCGCTTGCCAGGCAGATGCTTAGACCACCATGCTATCTCCCAAGCCCAAGTTTCCCCTTTAAAAACAATAATAATAACTAGGAACAATTATCATGTTTTAGTCATTTTGTAGGCAAATATAGTAACTCTTTTATTCTGAAAGAATTTATTCATTTTTTCCACATGCCTTCTTAAATCTGTTAATGTATAAGAAACAAGAGGGTTCTACCCTTGCCTTTACAAAAAGTAATAGAGACACGGAAGCACCCCTGGTCTAAGCCAATCAGTGTAGGTTCCATTCTCCCAAATTATTGATGTCAGTAAGAGAACATGATCCAATTGGGCATATAAATTTCAGTGAGAATTTTGGAAAGTTTTCAGGAAAATTTAATTCGAGACTTCCAGAGGTGAGTATCTTTATTGCTAGATATTAATGTTCAAGTGCAAAGTATGAAAAGCTATTTGCAGTCATTTTGCCATCATGAAAATGAGCTAAATTTAGATTGGAAGAAACCAGAGATTTCATGCACTTGGTGGACCACTGAATTTAAATTACTTTGAAGGGCTTCCTGCCTCTGGACTCTCCAATTTCATAAGCCAATGAATTTTTAATGTTTTATAATTTTAAAATCATATTTTCATTCACCTTAAAATGCAATAAGTGCTTATACTGTACAAGGAGATCAAGGAACAAAAATACTGTCTGTTATTCTCATATGTAAAAAAATGAATCAATAATTTTAATTAAATTCCCTGCCTCCCATAACCCTTGCAAGGTTAATCAGAAATTTCTGCAAACTCAATCAGATCAATCACACTATTAATTTGATTTGGCTATTGAACGAGTCCTGAATCAAGCATTTCTGCATTCTTCATCCCATAAATGAAAATAAAGTTCAGCAACTATGTTCTTTTTTTAAATTATGTAGTTTCTATGATAATTATAACAAAACTGTTATTATTGTTTATTAAAAATATAGATTCTGAGTCTTCCACTATCCTCTACAGAAACCATGAATGACTCAAGAATTAATTCCCTAGATGATTCTTGTGAGAGTCCCTTATATCTTTATTGGCAATCCAAAGCCTAGTTGCAGCTTTTATCCTTTTAAACTTTCCTACAGTATTTAACATGGCAGTCCACTTCTCTGTATAAATTCTTTGCAGGATTCCAAAGATAATAACATTTCCTCATCCCTCAAATTTCTTTGTATATGTCTCATTTGATTACTTCTCTTTTCTGGTTGCACAAATTAGAATGGTTTGGTTGGCAGTCACAAACTGAGAGGTTGTACCCAGAAAAGGAAAGAAGACTTGAAAGCGAATTCAGGCTGATTCAAAAAAGGAAAGTGAAATACAAAGTATACACATACATAAGAGTTGTCACTACTTCTGATTTTTATTTTCAAATAATTGTATATTCACAGAGACTTGCAAACACAATATAGAATTCTTCTGTACCTTTTAATATATTAATATATCAACAAACAGCTAACTTCAAATTCAATGGTGAAATAATCTCATCCACTACAGTCAGACCAACAAAAATTTCCTTGCTATGATCACTGAGACTTATAATAGTTCATTATTGCTTTACTAATATTAAATATGAAAAAAATCTTCATTAATACTGAAACAGAGACACTTTTTTATTTCAAAAGTTTTATAAACATTCATCTTGAGATCCAGGAAGTCTATTGTGATACTCTTAGCAATAAAATTTTATAGTGCAGGACAATATTAGGATGTTCAATAAGTTTCCTAGTTATAAAACACTTCACAAAAATCAACAGCAGTATATATACCAATGGTAGCCAAAGGCGAAAATGTGGAAAAGAAAAATTTCCATCAAAGTAACATTAAAATATATGAACTATGAATAAATATCAAAAGGACTATGCTATAATTGTATAAAATAGCATATTATAAAATTGTCTAAGGTTGCAAAATAAAAATTTAAATAAATCCAGTCAGAGAGTCCCTATTAAAGGACCTTTTCATACTTTATATTAGTCCAAATATTATAGGTACTTGAATTCAGCAAAATAGCCCAATATGGGCAATATAAATAAAGCTCCATTTTTTATATATATATATATATATATATATATTATATGTAACTAGATAGATGTACAGCTACTTTCTCTTAGTTCATTGAGAAGAAAGATCTGTACTAATATTGTTTAGATAAGAATACATTGCTAGGGCTGAGGTTATAGCTCAGCGGCATAAACACCTGCCTGGCAAACTCAAGATCCGGAGTTCAGTCCCCAGTACCACACACACACAAAAAGTCTCATTAAAAGGGATGGCCAAAAAGCTCTGCAGATATAAGAGGCTGCAAGCAGGCCCAGGGCCGAGGGATTCGATCCCTGGGTCTGCTATGCCAGCCCCACCTCAGGGGCACAATGAGATGACAATTGAGACTGGACATGGACATTACACCTGTAATGCCAGCTCTTAGGAGGCTGTAAAGAGGCAAATCACTACAAGTCTGATCTAGTAGTGATGTCCTGAACACCCTGTAGATCATTCCCTAAAAAGTACAGAAAAAAAAAGATATCTTTGCATCTTGTCTTCTGAATAACTAGTATAAAGACAACAATATGCAATGTATTAATTATTGTAACTGTCCTACTAACCTGTTTTGAAACTGTTTCGTTGCTATTTTATCTTTTTTCTCATTAAAATAAATTTAAAAAAGAAAAAGAAAAATTTCCCTTTTAGACAAATTCAATGTTGTAATTTTATCTAGAAAATAAGACATAAATGTTTTTGCATTTGAAGAAATTGTATTAAGTATAACTTAAACATATAAAGGAAAATGGATAAACTATGATATTTTCACAGTGGAGATACATTTGGAGGCTTTAATCTTTTAAATAGATTCATAGTAGCAAATATTAGAATATACTGAAATCATATAACTAAAGAGTACAATTAATGATAGCATTTCATAGATCTATATAACAGGACAGAGTGTCTAGGGAAAGCAAAAGTAAAATTGTACCATGTTAGAAAATTAGTGACCCTTTCAACATTCACTAAAACAATGAAAAAAATGAATGGTGGATAAGCAGTTGACCTTTTGTAAGGTTGAAATATATCTATTTAGCATATCTACCATACACGCAGGTAAGTGAAATACTTATGTGTAGAGAAAGTATTAAAATACCATTTGAAGGCTACAGAGCATAGATTTAATGATAGGGAAAGATTTTACCTTATTCTAAGATAGAAGAGAAATAAGTCTAGAAACCTTAGAAGGAAAAGGAATTATTGTATTAGTAGTGGAAATATAAAAAACATCAAGAACATATTATTTATTAACATATATATATATAGAAAAACAATTGCTAAGGTGGAGAAACTATGTTTTGCAAACTATGATAGGCAAAATTAGGTATATGCTTTATCCAACTAATATTTCTAAATAAATAACAATGAAAATACTCAACCCCAGCACTACTATATCTAATTCTTCCAAAATATCATTTTATGTACATTAGATTGCAAAAGGATTTTCATTACAATAATCAATCATTAAAGGAAAATTAAACATGTTCTAACCATCATCTTTAAAATAGTGACTAGATGTTAATTTGGTAATCTACAGCAAGAAGGCAGAAAATGGTTTTGCAATTTGAAAATCTCATTTTATTTCTAGAAACTTACTTAATGAAAACAGTTCCACAAATATTGTGTTGGATGATGGTCATTATAGTAACATTATTGCTAATGATTAGTAAATAGGAGCCAATAGTATATCTCAGGTAATAGGACTTCAGGTGACACTTTCAAACTTGGTGTCTATGGAACCTGCTAACTACGTAATATTGGGGTACTTCTAAATCATTTTCCCAATGTTACCAAAGATAAGGACAGGACCAGTGCAGATCCGGTTATGATGGGCTGGGCAGGAGTGTTTCTCCCTGACATCTTGAACCTTCAGCGATCCAGGCACAGTGCCGGGGAAAGGAGAGCACCATCTAAAACTTATATACATGACTTCTAGCCATCATTGGTTTTGGGGTTTTTTTAAGTAATTTTATTGAGAAAGAGGTAGCAATGAGATAGTTTCAAAACAGGTGGATAGGACAATTACAATAATTAACACATTTCACATTGTTGTCTTTGTAGTAGTTATTCATAGTACAAGATGCAAATATGATATCTAAACACTATTAGTTCAAAACTTTCTTCTCATTCAACTAAGAGAAAGTAGTTGCCTATCTATGGTAATTATTTTGTATGGATATATATATATATATATATATATATATATATATTTCTCTACAAAATGATCCTCCATTTATATCCCCTTTTTTGTTTACTTTTGTCAGAGATTTCTATTCCTTTGCATTGTAGGTGTCTCTCAGGCGTTCACAGAAAGCAAATTGGTCAAGCAATGGCCATGACTTAGCCACATGGGTGACACTGACAAAAGATCTACAAACTGCTGTACAGGGTTTCAGGGTAAGCCCTGAGGGGCTTTGACTAACCTTATCAGATACAGAAGTTACAATTTTGGGGGCCAGGAAGATGGCTCAGTGGAATAAGCACTTCCCTGGAAAGCTCAAGGGCCTGAGTTCAATCCCCGGTTCCACCAAAAAGAAAAAGTTACAATTTTTGTTATATAGGTCTTGCTTTATCTTGGTCTTACCTATCCAGCAGAAAATATAAAGACAAGGTATAAAAAGTAAAGCCATATTAATATGCTGAGCTGTAAAAGGCTCAGGTCAACAACTTCTGACACTGCCAGTCATGTAGGTAACCCACTAATATTATAGATCACTGGGCTATGATGGATTATATTGCTGAATTCTGGCCATCTTCATTAAGGTTTTTTTTTCCACTTGGCCAAATTGTCTCTGATTTATTAAGTTAAGGAAAACTGATGTCATCCTACAGTGATTTATGCCTGTTATTTGTATATATACCTCTTCATTTTGAACTCTTTAATGGCAGAACACACATACTATTTAACATTGTATTTCTCAACCTTAGTCTCTAGTCAAATATCAAAGTAGATAATTAAAGTGTCAATTGTGTCTATTTGCCTAACAGGGAGGGTCATGCAGTGAATGGATCCCCAATCTAAAACATGGAAAGCCCCAAGCAAACTGAGACTACTAAGTCACTTTATATGTTTAGTAGTTAAAAAAACTGAATTAAGGGGCTGGGGAGATAGCTCAGTAGAATAAGCGCTTGCCTGGCAAGCACAAGGTCCTGAGTTCAATCCCCAGTACTGCAATAAATAAATAAATAAATAAATAAATAAATAAATGCTGAATTAAGACATTTCTAAGGTTCCTTCAGCAATAATGATTAAAATAAATGCTTTCAATGAAAAAGAAAAACAAAGAAAAAGTGAAAAGTAGGATAATAACTGGGATTTTTCACAGTAGTCTTTGCAAATATAGGACTATCATTTCTTAGATACAGCTAAGGAAGAAAGACACACTATGATGCCAGTGTACATAATCCGTTGTCCCTAGTGTGCTTAAGCTGAGTAGAATGTATGTTGTAGGAAATGGTCCAGAATACTATCTCTGCATATAGCGTTGGTGTTGTAATTAGTCTGTTCAATATTACAATTAAAATGTTAAAAAGCCATGTAAACTATATTATACCCATTAAAAATTACATTGACTCAACTATTATTAACCACAAAGGAAGGAAGCAATGTTATCAGATATGGTAAAAGCTAGAAATAGATTTATGTTGAGAAAATAATACTTTGGGGCATCATGTAAATAATCTAAGAGTTACATGATTCTTTTTTTTTAATTTATTTGTGTGTGTGTGTGTGTGTGTGTGTGTGTGTGTGTGTGGCCAGCTCAGCCCAACAGGGGGCAGGGCTGGCTGGCATGTAGTGCTGGGGGATTGAACCGCGGTCCCTGTGCTTTGCTAAGCTTGTTCTAAGTAGGTGCTTTAGACCACTGAGCAATCTCATCAGCCCAAGTTACATGATTCTTAAGGATAAAGATTACCTCTATTTTTTTAGACACTGCATCTCAAATATCTTGCACACAGTAAGCCAGTAGGCAATAAAAAGCAACACACACACACACACACACACACACACACACACACACACACACTTACATGAAAACATTATTTCAGCACCTGTCTATGTTTGGAATTGTGTAAGCAGAAAGATTTTAATGAATAAACAATGGCATAAATCTACTTGAATTTCAAAATAAACAGAAAGTTAGGGGAAATTGTTCTTGTTTTTAAAATAAAATGTCGATGTGCTTAATACTAAAAGAATGATACCGAAAGCTTTGAGATGTTCCTAAGATTTAAGGAGATTTTGACCTCTACTAGAGGATTTCTGTTGATCTATTTTCAGAATTAGAAAATGAAAATTTATTTTTAATACGTAGCTACTAAATGAAGTGTGAAGTTCCCCATCCAAATTAATGCAAAAACCTTTCTTAAGGTTTAATGCCAAAAGGAAGAAAAATAATGAACTAAAATATAACTTCCCTTCTAAAAATCAATGCAAACATGAAGCAACAAACTGTGCTAGGAAAATAAATAACAGCTTGTATTTTATAAAGTAGTTTAAGAAATCTGAACTAAGGACTGTGTAATGAGAGCAGCTTCTCAATCTAAGAAATACCAAGAGAAAATAAAACTTTCACTCAAGGGATTCAAGAAATAAAATTGAACTTGAAAGAGTACTTAATGATTTCCATAATGTGTTAAGGGAATATGAAGAAGTGGTGTTCATTTTCTCTGAACCTCTCCTTATTTTCCCCGTGCACTAATAAAACTGACTAAGCCTTGTTTTGATTGCCTTTCTTTCATTATCTGCCACCTGTGGTTTTAGTCTATGTTTGCTGACCGGAGGATGGCTCCTCACTGCTTCTGGATTCACCTTACGCTACCTGTTATGAATTTCATATAGTGTGTACCCCACCGGTTCATGAATTGAAGATTTAGTCTTAGCACGGCAGTGTTACAGTTAAGAAAAAAATTAAGACTTAGGGTTCAGTGGGAGATCTTTAAATCACTGGGATTGTATTTCAGAAGGGACTTAAGTTGCTCTCTGTTCTGTTTTAGGCTGCATTTTGTCCCTTCTCCTTTTACTCCTTTTTTAAAAAAAATTTATTTTATTTGGTGGAACCAGGAATTGAACTCAGGCCATTGCACTTGCCAGGAAAGTGCTTATTCTATTGAGTTATCACCCTGGCCCCTCCTTTTACTCCTGACATCCACCACAAGGTCCTCACCTGACCCAAGTTAATTCATATACCAGGCCTTTGAATCTCCAGAATATACGGCAAATAAACTTATTTTTCTGAAGTTAGCCTGCTTCAAATGTTTGGCTATAGAAATAAACAAATACTTCACCTATGACCATTTAATTATTCCTCTTTTGATATTTGCTCAAAAACAAAAATCCTATTTTTGCTTCACTTCTTGCTGGAAACTTGATTGATGCTTTAAGTAATAAGGAATAATCTTAGAAAACAAAGGCTAAACTACAAATAATCTATCCTTTTCTTGGTAAAAAAATATTGGTAATCTTTATTACTAATTGACATTTTAATTGCCAGAATATAGGATAAAATATATATGGAGAGCAAGGAGGCTAATTGACCATGACCATGCCCTTAATTGCTACTATAATGACAGAAATTATAAAGTTTGTGAGGTCATCTGGGGCTTTTGATGGTACTAGACCTTAAATGAAAGGAAAAGAGGGGAAGAGAGAAAAGGGCAAGGGGGAGGCAGGAGGGGGAGAGGGCAGAGAGGAGAGCAAAGAAAGAGAGAGCAAGAGCAAGACAGAGGAGAGAAAAGCTATAGTAAGGAAGGAAAGGAAGGATGTGTATGTGGAAGGGAGAATACCTATTCCATTGCAATCCTTAACTATGAGTTGGTAGTGTAGGTAGAAACGCAGAAGCCCTCTTGGAAGATGTGAAGCATTGCTTCATCTCCTCCAGTTATCCAGAAAATATCACTGGGAATCTAGTCTAAGGCCAAAGCAGAATTATAAACTGCATTTAGTTCTCTGCTGTGGTCAGTGTCAAGTACTGAGATTTAAAAAATGGTGCGGGAAGAATGGGTATCCTCATTGTTATAGCAAATGACTCACCAACAAAATTTTTATTTCCATCTTTGTGAAATCTGCTTGTCAGAGAATAAGGCATTGTTTTAAGAAATTGCAAACCAAGATTGCTACCTGGTCACACTGGGGTTCTCATTCTGCTGACCAATAGATGTTAAAAAAGATGTCAAAAGGAAATGGGATTTCTGCCAAACAATTGGAGGAGATAAGGACTATATGTTGAACCAGGAAATTCTTTAAATTATCTTTTGTTATTCAATGTAGAATAATAAATAATAATTATGATAATTAATTTAAAACAGTGTCTCAATACATTCAAATTCTAGAGCTTTTTGTTGTGTATTACAATGATTTCTTCATTTTTCCTTCGTGTGTTACATGCCTGGCTTGCATGCGGTAGCAGCCAAAAGACTTTTCACAGTGACTAGGCATGTAGATTTGATTAATAAATCTAGTTTGGTGTAAAATCATTTCCTTTGGGTTTCTAGGTCCCATTGCTTTTCTCCATTTACATATGCAAATTATTCTTTTGTTTGACAACATAGTAAACATTTAATGAAACTGCATTCTAATGCAGTGACTAGAATGACTAAGGTGTGTCTACAAATGTAACCTTCCCTTGTTCAACTCCCCTTCCTTTCTTCCCATGTAATCTTCCAGAGTTAACATCCTGACAAAGATATTTGCTATTTACATGTGCATACTTATTATTCATTTAAAGTCAATATGATGCATTGCTTAAATTTTTCCTGTTTTTGAATTTATAATATAATCATATGAGGTAACCAAAAAGACAAGAAAACATGATTCCTTAAATGAAACACAAGAGTTGACTAACATTTAAAGAGATGCTTGATCTCAGTTATAAGGAAATAGAAATCTTGAAAATACACATAAATTATTTCTATTTGACAGGCAAAAATTAAGAAGTCTAAAAATATTAATAGTGAGAATGGATATGGATTATAACTAGGACTGCAAATAGATTGAAGAGATTTGGAAAATAATGTTCCATTTTCATGCAAAGCTGAATACTTATATATCCTATAAGAATTTCTTTCAAGGGATGGCAAGATGGCTGAGCTGAATAAGCACTTGCTCAGGCAAGCACAGGACCCAGTTGGATTCCCAGCACCATGTGCCATGCCAGGCCTGCCAACTGGCTTGCTGTACTGGCCACCAAGACCCAACATTCTGGTGTAGGCCTGTAGTCCCAGTGCTGGGGAGGCCAAAAACAATAGGATCACTGTGAGTTCAAGCTAAGTAGTGAGACCCTGTGCCAAATACATTTAAAAAAATCATTTCATACATATAAATTTAGCATGCTTTAAAATAACATGGACAAATGTTCATTACATAGTGTTTATAAAAGAAAAGGTGCAAACAATCTGAGTTCACAAGGACAAGGAGAAAGAGCAGATATGTCAGGAACATGTCCACAGGTGAAGCAAGGAGTGGCATGTCATAACAGTGTCACACCTGGTCTGAAATCCAGATTATTTAAGAATATTCTCATGTGTAAAACAAAATAAGCTTAAATGGAGAATAGTTATTCATGTGAAAGTAGTGATTTATTCCAATAAATAATGTCCTGTTTGTGATGCTTTGTCCTGCCATCTGCTCTGGATGGGAAAATGAGGTTTAGGGTATTTCTTTATAAGCATTTACAGTAAAACATAATGAAAATGGCAATAAAGGACTAAATTGCTTTATCTTTTTATTAGAAAATAAAATTAGCTCAGTTATCAGTGATTAGTACATGATTTGATCATACTCATCAATAAAGAAATATTATGTATTCCTATAAAACATTTGTGAAAGAAACAGTATGTACAAATGTAAGCTATTATTACCATTAAGGGGAGTTTCAAAGCTTCTGATGTCAGAATAGATTAGAAAAATGAAAAAAGTGAGAGCATACCTGGCACTGTTGAAAAGCAATTTATTTGGTTATACAGTGGAGCATTAACCATTTCTTTCTCTCTGTCCCACAATTGATATTTCTTGTTTCATGGTATGAGGGATACATGATACAATATAGGCAAAAAAATGATGAGTTTTATTGATCTTAACCTTGTTTGATTTTATTGCCTTATAGTTGACGATAATGAGTTTGCTGCTGTTAACTGAACATCCCTGAGTGAGATCCTCACTCAGCTTACAGTCACATATAAGTCTCTAAGGGAAGCATGACCCCTCGTCACAGATGTCTTCACTTTGGCCTCATTCTATGAGTAACAACATGATGTCACGCAAGGTATCTCATCTCTTGGTCTCATAGGAAAAGTAAGAGGACTGTGTTGTGCGATTCAAAAGGTACTTCCAGCTGTAATTTATTGGCGAAGTTTTAACCCCCTCACCACAAATGCACTGCCATACTTTCAATTGTGTCCCTTGAAAGTTCTACAGAGTCACCTTGTGATGCACAAGGGGTTAGAATTTCTTTAAATATATTGTATTGTCAATGTTTATAAGAAGTACCCTAGATTTCATTTTTTCCCACCTAAAGCAGAATGCGGTACAAAGGATACAAACAAGACATCATTGATTGAATTAGATTCTAAGCCCCTGTACATCAGGATGTGACTTTGCATGAAAATAAATTAGTACAGAAGTAACTAATCAATATGACATATTTTTAAAATTGTGTCAAGCTGTAAAATTATGTAAAATTGTACACAGAAGGAAGAGGCCCAGAGGGAAGAACCTGCACAGTCAATACACTGTGTGCCTATGCTTCCAGAGGTTTTGAGAAAGGGCCAGAAAAAGGCCCTGCAGTAACTTCTTTCCACAGGCAGATACTGGAAACCTGCAAGACACTGGCTGGCCCTAAATGTAGGCTCTCTAATTTAGTTTTTCATTTTTGTTTTCCCCTAAAGATCATCATATTAGGTCTCAGGCTGACATTTTTTGTTCAGCCTGTTTAAAATTCTACCTTTTCCCTTTGAATTTATGAAAGGTTTTGAATTCCTTTTCCTCCATCCAAGCTGAATTATCACATTTTTGCAAGCACAAATTTCCAGTGGCTAGAAAATAACTTTTGATAACGAACTTTTTCTAAGGAAGTTGGATTTACAGACACTTTAACCCTTTACTATTATAATTTATAAGCACCAGCTAAAATGGTAATTTTTCAACTGAAATTTTTATTTATTTATTTATTTATTTATTTATTTATTTATTTATTTATATTTCAAGGAAGGGTCCACAGGGTGTTCAAGGTCTCACTACCAGATCAGACTCGTTGTGATCTGCCTGTTTCTAGCCTGTAAAGAACTGGGATCACAAGTGCACGCCACCATGCCTAGTCTCGATTGCCTTTTTGGAGTGCCCTGGGGGCTGGGCTGGCACAGCAGGCCAGGGGACTGAACCTCCCACCCCTGCGCCTGCTTGCAGACACTTTAATCTGCTGAGTTATTTGGACAACCCACAACTCATGTTTTATGATGAGATCAACACAACAATATATTAAATAATTTATATACTTGCCACTTATTTCCAAAATTTTTACATGTGATTGTTACAATTCCAATTTAGTTCGTGAAAAAGTAGAAGATCATTAGAATTCATAGCCCAAGTTATCAAGAACAATTAAACTGGTAATAAAACTAGATGCATCCTCCAGTCACTGTGGTTTGTCTCATTGCTTTGGTTGCCTCATGCTAAGGTAACCAGTAGCGTTACATTAACTATGTTAGTCCAAAATTCATTATACTCATATTTATTACATTGGATTCTTGAACCCAACTACATGATAAATGGAAGAATTTTATTCAGCTCAGTTCTGTGGTTTAAAGGCACAGTGTTGGTTTTGGTTCTACTTTGGTGAAGACTTCAAAGCAGATGGTATCACAGAGACAGCAGAACAAGCAGCAGTAGGAGATCAGAGGGCCATGAAGAGTCCAGAGAGAGAAGGTCTGAGGGAACAGCTTAAGTTCTTCCTGGAGAAGCTCCCAGAAAACCTCCGGCTGGTCACAGCTGCCTCACAAGCTGCCTCATTGGACACCCGGCCTCTAACAATGAGCCAATGGGAGACAAGGCATGCCTGACCTAGAGCATGAACTGTACCCAACAGCAAATGATTTTGGTCATTTAGCTTATATAATTTTAGAGGAAAGTGATATATCCACGGACAATTTTTGAATTATTGAAAAGAGCAACTATTACCTTTAAGGAAATTACATAGTTCCAGGAACCTCAAACTAAGAAATACAATACTGAATATATGTTTCATAAACCACTGTGTGCAGTTCCAAAACAGGAATTTAAATTTTATTGACATTAATATGTGTTAGTCTGATTTCACTTTGGTTCTAATACCAGAATGAGAATTTCTTTCCTTCTATAACTCACACAAATTTTTAACTTCTTTTTGCCCATCTTTATATTACTTTTCTTCCTCTTTAAGAAACATGCTGGGCTTCCCTGGCAAGTACAAGGGCCTGAGTTCAATCCCTGTTCTGCCAAAAAATAAGTAAATAAATAAATAAAAAAGAAAGAAAGATGCTGGATTCCATTTAAAAAATAATTTTAAAACAATAAATGGTTCAGATACTTCCTATTTAGAAAAGTAAATTGGGATCCAAAGACTTTAAGAAATTAAGTTTCAAAGTCTCAAGTCTTTTTTAAAAAATTTGAGACCTGAAAAATAAATTTATAGAGACTTCCTCTTATAAATGCAGTCATCAAAGAAGCCCATATACTGTGTGGTTTCTATGCTATTGTGTTTTATAATCGACTTTGAGTGAAGAAGGATGAAAGTGAACATCATTAAAGCAGATTATTCTTGCAGAGTAGGACTTTAAAGACAGTTATCCATTGATGAAAAGTGCCAGTATAATTGTATACTAATAGTGAAAAATCATTAAAAATATAGAAGCAGAAAAATGTAACCAAGAGTTTAAAACAAAATAATTGTTACTTATATTAATTTTAAAAATGATATGGACATAATAGGAATTTGGTAATGTTAAATGCCAAACATTTGGGCTATTGTAAACATGTTCTACTAATTTCATCTTTATCCACTTCTTTATTCATTTGTGTACTCAATAAATGAAAGACAGAGAGGGAGAGACAGACAAAGACAAACAGAGACAGAGGCAGAGACACAGACAAAGACAGAGAAATAATGATACAAAAAATCAACTTAAATTTGTGCTGAGAAATAGCTCAGCAGCACAAGTGCCTGCCTGGCAAGCTTAAGGTCATGAGCTTGATTCCCAGTACAAAACAATTTATGCCCTTATAATTCCCAGTTCCTTGCAGTTAATGAGAACTATGTAACTAGTTTTAACTAATTAAATGTGAGATGAAGTTATATTTGCTATTTTTTAGCTTAAAGACATAAAAGGATTCTGGTCCACTCATTTCTCTTCTTCCCTGTCATATGAATGAGAGAGAAGGTCTCATATTTGTTGTAATGGGTCAAGAATACTTAAATTTACTTAGATTCCTAAATTAATATGTAGGCAACAACTATCTTTAAGAGTGACCTGAACCATCAGTGAATTTATCAACAACGATTTTTTAAAAATTTTTAAACCGGCAAGATCAGGAGACTATGTGTTTTACAACTTCTGCTATTTTTTCCTGAAAAACGTACCCATCATACTCATTTATTCATTTGTCAAATATTGAGTGCTTCAACTGAGCTGTGTACTAAGTTTTGAAGGTGCAGTTTAGAAAAAAATCCCTGATGTATGTAAGGAAACTTTTGGTCTAATGGACTATAGATATTAAATGAGTTCCCAAATAATTGTTTAATACAACATTATTTCACAGTTTTTAAAATTTGTTACTATAGAATACCGTGCTTGCAAGCTATACTCAAATAAGATATGCACACTATAATTTGCATTTAAATTGTCCTCCAAAACTCATGTTCCAAAGTCTTAGTTGCCAGTTAATTGACTTTTGAAGTAATAATTCAATCATGAGCACTCATAGTAAATTATGGTCGAGATAATTTGATGACAACATCAGAAGACAATGGAAGTAGGAGATGATACACCTCTGAAGGGTGTGGATCACAGGGATGTGGTGTGGGTAGCATATCTGGGCCCTAGATGCCCCACCCTTTCCCTTCCTCTCTGCTTCCTGGCTGCCCTAAGCTGAGCAGTGTTCCTCTGCCCTACCTTTCTACCGTGATGTTTCCGTCTTGCCAGAGTTCTGAAAGCAAAGGAGCAATGAAACCTCTCCAACTGTTAGACAAGATAAATATTTCCACCTTTGTTTTCCTCAGGTATTTGGTCCCAGTGATGAAAAGATGATCAAAATGGGCTTTGTTCTGTAAAGAATATTATTTAAATTTCATGCTTGCACAATGTAAAAATCTTGACAGCAATTGTTGACTTTGTCGTTTTTCAGGGTACGAGAATGGATCCACAATCAATTACTTCACCATAGCCAAAAGTAAAAGTTAAAATTAACTCATGAATTTTGTAAACATATTTGTAGGAATTCTTTGAGAGTTATAGCTAATTTGTTTTTTTGCAAATTTTCTATATCTGTTTATGCCATGGGCCTAGAGTATAGCTAACATAGACCACATTAAACGAGATCACATAGGTAATATATTTGGAGATCACATAAGTAATATAGACAACCATGAAAAATTATATGTATTTACATTTTTCATAATGAATTTCAATAAATTCTTTTTCTACTTCTATGCAGAGCAAAGATTGACATGGGAAAGTTTTCAAAACATGATGGATTTGTCTAGTTTACCTTTTCACCAAATCTGTTATCTTCCAAACTTTTGTAGCCAACTCTGCTGATTTTTCTTGTTCTGTAGGCCTTGGGCATTGCCAGCTCTGCCTCTCAAAAGGCCTATTAAAATCCAAAGGCTTGAAACCTTTGGCAGATACTCTCAGGGAAGACACTGACATCAGCAAATAGTACATTTTCTAAACTTACATTTTTAGTAAGTTTTTTCCTCTATGGTTTTTTGTCACCTTTCTAGCTCAGCTATGAATTTAAAGAATCATTTTAATGTTGAACTCAATACTATTTAGTGTTTTACCTAATCTGTCATATTGTCAGCAATGTTGACAAGCTAAGTAAAATCTGTAAATAGTACTACCAGATTACATTACTATTAAACTTATATACAGATTAGATAGATAGATAGACATAGATAGATAGATAGATAGATAGATAGATAGATAGATAGATCTATATAGAGAGTTTTGTATTTTCATTCTCAACAAAAGCAATAATATGTCTGTGTGCATGTGCATGTGCGTGTGTGTGTGTGTGTGTGAGATGGTGTGATATGGTAAGAGTAATGTATCTCTTGCATTCTGCTTTTTCCTCCTACCCTCTCTGTCATGTTATATCTAACACATCCTAGTTTATAATTCACCATACAAAAACCATCTATTTTATCCATCTATAGTTATTCTAAGTATTGATTATTGAATATCTCACAAAAGCTATTTAATGAACCTTTACTGAATTTTGCCCATGACTGTCAAGAATTTAAACTTCTTATGCCCACAATATATGGGCAGTGTTAGGAAGGGACTGAATGCAGACCAACCTCAATATTCCAGTGGAATCAACTTGATCTAAGAAAACTGTTACTGTGAGCAAAAATAATGAAAATGTGAATAAAGGAGACCAAAAGAACAATTTAGATAGAAGTCGCTGTCAGAAGACGAAACAGACCCAATGGTGCTTAAAGATGAAGTGTGAAACAAGAACTACTGGAAGAAAGATGAAACACATTGGGGATTCCCCTCCTAAGCAGCAACTTGTGAGCTGTATGGCTATGAGGCTGACCTATTCCAAAGCCAAAACTAATCATCAAGTACCGAGCAAGCTGCTGCTTTTATCTATGAAAGGTCCAAGTGCATCTTCACTGGACTTGAGAGGAGCTGGGTGTCTAGAAGAGATCCAATAACATGAAACCTTTAATGTTCCAAAATGTTAACAATACGTAACCTATCTTCACTATCAAGAGCCTTCAAGTTGACTCGTCTTCCACTGTGTTCAACATTTCCTAGACATTTTGATGATATAGACTCTGTATATTGCTCAGCATCTTGTTAAACTGGAAAACACCACTATTTACAAATGCAAGAATAAATATTTTCTGCATAACAGTGATGCTAAGCACTATAACAATTCTGCCTGTGATTTAAAATACCCCATTACACAGCGATTTTGATTTCTTATTCTACAAGTTGAGAATTTCTTGACTTTTTAAAGATAGCTTTTCTATTTCATTATTTCCATTTATTTCATGACTCATTTATTACATTTAAGGATTGCAAATGCTAAGCATAAAATATCTCTTTGATCTTTATTTGTAGTTTCATACTTTCATTTTCACCAAAGACATTTCCATTGTCTTGAAAATAGGTTACTAAGACAATCCCTCAGGAAATACATAAAAATATATAAAAGAGGTTTACATTAAATAAGAAAGAGTTCCTTTAGCTCTGAAATTCTATGACATTATGGATAATCCATACTGGTTACAATTACAGTAAAACATTACCTATAAATATTGAACACAAGCTAGCTTATATTTTCTTTAAATATTCTCTGACTCAAACTTACTTTTGGTTATGCACAGGATGAGCAGCTCTATGCTTGCAAAACTTCATAAAAGCTGAAGCTCTCTGTATCTTTGTAATTACATGACAAAAGAGAAAAGCAAGGTCAGTTCTTACAGAAAGGTTATAAAGGGACAGATAAAGTTAGCTGCACTGACATTCAGTTATGGAGGAAGCCAGGAAGTTTAACCTGTGTAGAAGCATAAAAAAGTAACAGAAGCTATTGTCCTGATTACTTTTCCCAGAAAACAGGCCTTTACATGTTGATTTGTAGATGGAAAGTTTTTTAGAGCAATCAAGGGAAAGACAGCTATGAATGAGTGAATAAGGCAAGATTAGGTGGAGGGAAAAGCTGGACACAATGACAAGGGCTTTGGAGGCTCTGTAGCATTACTCTATAAAATAAAAATATATGATTTTATTGAAGTTGAATTTTAGAGAATATATGCATAAGTTTTAGTATAAGTAATTGCAATGGTTAATATTGATTGTCAATTTGACTTCACTAAGATACACCTAGAAAATTGGGGATGCACTTATGTGGGTGTGTCTGTGAGGGTGTTTCCAGAGGTGGTTGATATGTGCACCAGTAAAGACAATGTGAGTTGATCCTGCCCAAATCCTGGGAGCCATGATGGAAGAAAAAGTGGAATAACAGGGAATCTTGTTCCTGTGTATATAGTCAATTCCTCAGTTAGGGTTTTTTTTTTGTTTTTGTTTTTGTTTTTGTTTTTTGTTTTGTTTTGTTTTGTTTTGTTTTTGGCTATTGCCATTTCTTGTAGAAATCAGATTCCCAATTCAATACTTTTTAAAGTCAGACTTTCACCAGCAACTCTCCAGGAGGTTTCCAGAAATTTGGCTTCTTTCCTTGGCTGCATCTTAGGTTGCTCTTATTGTGAGGCTTCCGCCTTCTTAGACTGATCAGCTACTGTTTCTGCTGTT
Source organism: Octodon degus (assembly GCF_000260255.1). Taxonomy (NCBI): domain Eukaryota; kingdom Metazoa; phylum Chordata; class Mammalia; order Rodentia; family Octodontidae; genus Octodon; species Octodon degus. The sequence goes on along the minus strand of NW_004524670.1, from coordinate 1,555,244 downwards.
CTTTAGCCTCAGACAGCCATTGTGGGATGACTCAGCCTCTGATCACATAAATCCATCTCAAACAAACTAAATATTATTTTAGTTAAACATGAATTTTATTGATTTATTCCTCTGGAAAATCCTGACTAATACAGTAAGTTGAAAATATTTCATGGCCCTGCATTGTCCTCTTGCTCTTTGGTTGTCAGTCCCAAGTGTTTTACCCAATTAGGACAGAATATCACATAACAGGAATTGCATTCTGGAAGACAATACTCAGTTTCCAAAGGCTTTATTCCTGAACAGAGTGAATTTGATGTGTTATAAGAGGGCATTTCAAATCTCTATTAAACCATAAATTCTGGGGAGTATACGACCACTAGCACAGTATATGATCATATACTAACAGCCACCTCTCCTTTGTAGTAAATTGGAATACGGTGTTGAAGAATCACACACTTTGAAAGCCATTGAAAAGCTGTAGTAACCAAGACCCTGTAGTCATGAAAGTATCTAGAAAGTAGGCCAATTTCAATCAAATTGAATTATCATCTGCTTTCAAGATGGACAATTTTCACAGTATTTTATTTTTCTTAAAGAGTTTGATCCTCTCTGAAAACAAGCGGCAATACATATGCTCAGTGTTATTGTCTAATATCAGCAGTTTGAATATTCAGCACTAGCAGTGGCCAATCTGCTTAAGTAGGAATATATGTTGTAGTTTGTCTATGTAGCATCCAAAGTTCATGAACCTGTTGTACAAGAACTGCGATGGCTGAAGATAGAATCCTCCTGACTTCAGATACTCAGGTGATGCTCTCTACCAAGTTGTTTAGTGATTATTATGTAATTGTGGATCTCTAGTGAGTATAGATTTGATTACAAATCATGTTTTTTATTTTGCTTATATTTCTATGGGAAGATCTACATGAATTTTTGCAAGACCTCTTATGCTCCTGGACAATGAGCCAGGTTATTTATTATACCACATAAAGTAATCACATCATAGAGCCCAGTTGAATAAGGGTCTTTTATCCAACTTGGCATATAGAAAGTAGTCATCGTGGGCTTCTTAAAAGGGCCGATGCCCTATAATATAATCCTGGTGAACTCCTTTGTGATTTGAAAAAGTGTCTGTTTTTCGGCCCAAAATAATGTAATTGCTAGTATATCATTCAGTTTAACACAGTGTATTTGTTCTAACAGATTTAATTTCATTTCCTTTTCACTGCCATCTGACACAGCTGAGCCACTCAATTCTACTCTGCCAGATATAAGCTATGGCTGTTTTCAAAATTTCATGAACCATTCTAGAAAAGGAGGCAGCATTTCCTAGAATTGGGCTGAAGTGACAAACTATGTCTTTGAAGATGCTTTACCCACTTTCCATGGTCCAGCACCCTCAGGATTATATTTCATGTATGAAAGCAGTTTATGGGTTTAAATATATATATATGCAAAACTGGCAATGTCTTATACTCTCTAAGAAGACCTGCTTTCTTTTCTTTTTTTCTTTTTTTCCTGTATTTAGAACAAGGTCTACAGGGTTCACCACATAGATCAGATTTGCAGTGATTCTTCTGTTTTCAGCCTTCCAAGTGCTGGGATTACGGGCGTTGCCACCACACCCAGTCTCCATCACCAGCTTGGTGCACCCCATGGGTGGGGCCAGATCAAACCCCAACTGCTGGGCTCTGCCTAAGCAGGTGTTTTAGTTGGCTGAGCTATCAGGCCGGCCCCATGCAGACCTGCCTTCTTAGTCAGGTTATAATGAGCTTGTTAATGTGGCAGGCATGTGAGAAGTTGTGCATAGACTCTGGGGTCATGAGACTCACCACCTTCCAAACTGGACTCTTGCACATTGGCACACAAAGGAAGAATGCTGTCTTAGTTTTCTCTTTTTGCTGTGTCAAAATACCCAATACTGAGAATTAAAGAAGAAAAGGTGTATTTACCTCACTGTTAGTAGAATTTTTAGTCCATACTTGGCTGCCTCCAAGGCAGAGTGGCACATGCAGAGGGTAGTAGTTCATGGCAGTAGAAAACAGCAAAGAGCAAAAGGAGGAGCAGCAGCTGAGGCTGCAGAGAGCTGAGAGAGCAAGCCTCTCTCCCTTCCTTATGCTGCATCCATACTATCTGCCTCAGGGTGGGTATAGCACTCACACCCATAATCCCAGCATTGGATCATGAATTAATCATGACCTCTAGTTTGCCCCATGACTACATGGGGCTTTGGGGAGACACCTAGACACAAACCATAACAAATGCTACCTTTTGACATGAAGGAGTGGGATGCATTGCAGGATCGGAGACCAGAAGCATCTAGAATTTAATGGATCACCATTGTGTTAATCAAACCCTTCTTATTCTGCTTCTCAATTTCCCATTACTTCCCCACCAATGAATTTTCTTTGACAGAGCAGACCTGTTGAACTCAGAATTATTTACTGTCTCACTTTCTCTCAAGCTTTCCTATTTCTATAATTAAGTCCTTAGACTGAAGCAAATCTTTCTCTGCCTTCCAGCTGTAGGAGATGAGAATTTCTTTAATGCTTCCATTAATGCTCTCTTTAATGCTTTAGTGCTTCCAATTAAGGAAATTAAAGAATTTCTTTTCTTAGTTCCCTGAACTGCTCAAACACCTAAGACAGTGCATACATCGGCTGTCACTTACACTGGTGTCCCATACCATTTTCATGCCAGTACAAATTTTAATGCAAGTTTTAGAATTCTAGGTGTTTTCTATAGCTCAGCTACCAACATCTTTATTCACACCCAGCATGCAATTAAATGTATCCCAATCCCAATCGTTAGTCTATTTTCTCAGACTTCTCTCTTTGCCAAATGCCATATGTAAGTTCCCTGAAAAAGAGATGCTAAGAAGAGATTTATAGGCATAAAGTTAAGAGGGAAATGTTTATAGAAAACAAGGATGGTTTGGTAGAGAAAGAAGTTGGCCTAAGATGCATTTGCAATAAAAGCATCAACTATTTCTATGATCTGGGATAACCCTGTAGAATTTTCCTGAATTGTGGCTCAGGGCTCAAGCTTTCCAGCTATGTACTGATTAATCTTTGGCCCACTATGCTAGGACAGAGACTCAGCTATGATTCAAGTTGTGAAAATCCAGTCAGGAGCTAATGAATAAAAAAGTTGAAAAAAATAATCAGAGCCAGAACATGAAACAAATTAGAAAGTAAAACTTTCTAGTTAAAAAGCTCAAAGGTAAGGTCTCAGGAAAAGAAAACACATCACAAGTTAATTTTGAAGATAAGGAAGTCTCAATAGTAGGAGATTCAATATTGATCCTGTTGATTAGTTCCTTCCCCACCCAATATAGGAACAGAATTCATAATTCAAAAAGAGTAAGCATAATATCAGACTCTCAGTCCTCTAATTATCGTCACAAATTATCCATTTATTTCTCTTTTCCCACTGAACTATGAGATCTTTGAGGCAGAAGAGGTGTTTCTTATTTCACAACCTGCCCATACCTCAGTTGCCCAATACTACTGAATGAATACTACTTGCAATTAGGCTTATCAAGAAGTTATTTTAAATGGTATTTGATATCTTAATACATTTTAAAAGATATTTCATATAAAGAAACTACAGCTTTCTCAGTACATGAGTACTGAGTAAAATGAGTTTAAAAATTCTAAAACATTTACTGATTGAATTCATAGCCATTTCTATGTTATTTAAAAGAACTTTAAAAAATTTGTATCTAGTAATGCAGAAAACCACTGTATAATATTCACTATGAAAATTTAATGTTACTTACATGCATCCAATGACAGGGAATGTAGCAAATCAGGTAGTGTTTATTTCAACTTTTATATCCTCTTTCTGCTCTAACCAAAGAAAGGAGCCATGATTCTGCATTTGGAAATGAAGTCATTACTCTCTCTGGTATTTATAGACAGATATGAATTAATGAAGTGATTAATGCTCAAACTTGCACAGAATTGTCCTACTTTAAAAGTGATCATTTCTCAGGGCCAGTCAGATAGCTCATCTGACTAAAGCACCCATTCAGACAGAGCACAGTGACCAGGATTAGATCCCCGTGTGCCATGCTGGCCCCAACCCAGGGCAGACTGAGAAGGAGATTGAGACTGGGTGTGTTTTGCACACCTGTAATCCCAGCGTTTTGGAGGCTGAAAACAGGAGAATCACTATGAGTCCGATTTACAGAGTGAGACCCTGTAGACCCTGTATTAAATGCATAAAAATAAATAAATAAATATGATCATTTCTCAAGAAACATTGTGAAATTCTTAGCAGAATTCATAAGAATAATATGAATATATCAAGAATAGTTCTAGAAAAAGTAAGATATAATTGATTTCTCCATGTACATCATCAACCTTCATTTATTTTGCATTTTCCCTATAAGAGCACTACAGTATAGTTGAACCTTTTTCTCTTAATCAGAATAAATATATTGGGTGTCACATATGTATCTTTTTAGATTTTCTGAAAACATAAATACCTCTAGGTTTATGTAAGTTTGTTTCTTTCAGTACTGTATTTACATAAAGAGCTATAGATCTTTACATACTATTTAAATACTAAAAACTTATCCCAACATTTTGAAGCGCCTGATCATCACTCATGTACAGTCATGGTGATGCTATGAAACAAATCATGCTCGAAGTCTGTCAGGTAATACATTGCATATTTCTTCTAAACACTTACGTGATTTAGCTAACCTGGCTGATTATGTAGTCTTCAGTGCAGCCAATTCACAGCTGGGTTTAGTTCGCTTTCCTAAGTGTCTCATTCGTCTGTAACTACGAGGTGTGTTCGGTATGATGTTTTCATGGCACAAGCAGAAGCACCAGTGTGAAGTAAAGCCATGCAAGCAGGTTTTGAGATTCTCTTCCTATGATGCCTGCTAACACATAATGTTAAGTGGGCAAAGCTAAAAAGAAATGGATGCATAACTCTCATACATGGCGGTACAACATTAGAGCCAACAACAAAGTCTAGGCAATTTTTCTCTTTTCTTCGCAATTCACGTATCTCTCCTACACCCAAAATATGTTCTCTCGCATCCAGGTGCCTGGAAATCTCACTCAATGTTGCATCAGGTTCAAAGTTCAGAAGCTTGTGCTGTACACAGTGTCTAGAACTACATATTAGTCAAGAAATGAAAAAGAGAGATGTCCTCCAACAACATATTCAGTGTATGATGTTGTCCAACAGACAAAAAAATAATGCAATCAAGCTTCTCCTCCACAAACGAAAAGAAACACATAGCAATCGGTGAGTGACAGTCACTGTAAAATCCCTTTGGGAATGTGCTTCCAGATATCTCACATTTAGTAAAAGAATGTCCTTTTCTTTCAGTCTATTGTCCTTCGTTGCTCTTTAAAATTGTTTTTGCATCATGTTCCTATAGGATCACATCCTAAGCACACCACAATTTTTGCCCTATTCCCACCTAAATGGATTACAACCAGAATTGTTCTTCATTGTGAGTCTGTCTCGTAAGCAATGTCTTAGATGTGGTCTTTTCCTGAGGCTATATTGTCAACAAAGAATCTTTAAATTGATGAAGCGCGCATGCGTGTGTGTGTGTGTGTGTGTGTGTGTGTGTGTGTGTGTGTATTTTAGTACAGGGTTTACAGGTCTACCAGTTCTAAGTACATAGATCAGACTCATAGCGATTGGCCTGTTTTCAGCCTCCCAAGAGCTGGGATTAAAGGTGCGTGAAACCATGCCCAGTCTCAGCACACCTCGGGGACCGGGCCAGCACCGCAGCCTGGGATCGAACCCCGGCACTGCATCTGCCTAAGCAGGCACTTTAATCCTCTGAGCTATTTGGATGAAATATTCTTTACCATAAGCTCCAAAATTTGGGGACATTTGTATTTCTCTTTAGTTCTATTAACACCACAGTCAGTAAATTATGACAGGATCTTTCTTTTCTGTAGCAACAGTTCAAGAGTTTAGCTTTTTTGTGCAATTTCCTCAGACAGAGAGCTTATTTTGTACATGTTTTCTGCCTTTCAGAGTATTTACATATAATAAGTATACTAAACACTTTTCTGCTAATGTATCCTCTAGTACAAATTGATCACTATTCTTCTCCATTACCTTCCAGATGGTTTCCAAGCCATAACCACATATTTTAGAACTTTGTCATGGTATATTTCAGTTCTAAACTTTAATTTCTGTTTCATCCCTTGCAAAATAATGCTGCTTTTGAAAACATACCTAAAAGCCAATTATATATATAACAAAAAATGCTTCATTCTCATATATGTAGGCCAATAATCAAATGAGACTGTTCTGGTCTGGTGAAGGGTGGAGCTACAAGGTGGCTGGGAGCCCCTGCCTTGAACAGTAAGTTTATATATTGTCTGGAATCACTTGGGGACACAGGCCAAAAAGCAGCAGTGCTTTTGTGGAATGTTACTCTCACCACTGAACTCATGGGAGCTCTGCTAAAAAGACACACTGCCTCTACTGTTAACATCCACAGGTCGAATGAAGCCATGTGGCAGAATGTAATATCAACTAGGAACAGAAGTGCACATTTCTTGAGATGATTAAGAGGAGGAAATAATTACTGATGAAATGACAGTAATCCAGTCTATTGCAGTTATTTATCAAAAAACACTAATGGGGGATATAAAATATATAACTCCAGTAGCTTTTATGAAATTCTAAAAATAATATGAATCCCTTCTTATATACGGCCTATAATGATAAACACTATAATATATAATAACAATATATAACAGTAAAAATGTAATTAACCTTTCTTCTTGTACAATTTATAACCACTCTTCTATAATATTAAACATTATGATACATGAAAATATGTAACACTATATATAAGTATGCTCAATTATGATAGTATTTTCTTCATCTTGAATAGGATGGATTGCAAAAAAATGATCTGTGTTTGTGACTATACATTTACTATACTTGAAGGAATGTAACAGAAAAAAAGAGACATTATAATATTTGGGGAAATAGTCAAAATGTCAAATGATTTTTGTATCTTATAATGTGCTGAAAAACTAAGACCAAGAATGAATATTCTCATAATGATTCAATTTGTAATTTTAGAGAAGTGAGCTATCCAAGTTAGTCCATGGGAAAAATTTGTATTGTTATATAATTTGTCAACTGGGATATTTCAATATCTGGCTGTTTCCCTAAAAAGTGTAGTTCAACTATAAAAAAACCAAATAAATAAAGACAAATATTTAGTCATGTGTATAACTTTAGTAGGGCATATTTCTCTATGTATAGAATAGAGTAGATCAGAAAATTCTGGGCCCTAGTCCTCTTCATGACCTACCATAGATGAACAGTTACTTCTGCTACCTTAGTAGTTTCTAATAAAGAAAATGAGTTAAAAGCTGTTCATTCAGTAAATTTAGTAGGACAAGACCATGAAATAAAGATTCTCCACATATATACAGGGAAAAACATGAACTTAGTGGTATTTAGTTAATATATTAGATTGTTGGCTGGCCGGGGAGATGGCTCAGTGGAATAAGCACTTCCCTGGCAAGTGCAAGGACCTGAGTTCAATCCTCAATTCCACCAAAAAAAAAAAAAAAAAAAAAACTTCAATTTTGGAGCCAGGGAGATGGCTCAGTAGAATAAGTGCTTTCCTGGCAAGTGCAAGGGCCTGAGTTCAATCCCTGGTTCCACAAAAATAAATAAATAAATAAATAAAATAAAAATTCTACACACACACACATATATATTAGATTGTTATAAATCTATATTGCATTTACTGGGGGCCAGACAGATAGCTCAGCAGCATAAGCTCCTGCCTGGCAAGCTCAAGGTCCCAAGTTTGATCCCCAGTACTGTAAAAAGAAAAGAAAAGAAAGGAAAGAAATACATTCTTTTGTTGCTCAAATGTTCCATCCCTGGTGTCCCATAGCTGTTTCTTATGTAATTTTGACACATGCCATTCTTGTAATAATTTCTTTTTGTTCTTGATAATGTTGTTATTTTGATGTTTTTTCACTTTAGCATTCCTTTTTACTGCCACTGTAAGATAGTACAGATGTACATGTATATTCCATACCCAAGGTCCAAAAATCTATCACTTTTCGCTAGATTTATTATTCTTTTGATTGTAGGATTTTTAATGGAAACCAAGATTGGGACCTATATAGGTTAATTGCTACCAGGGTATCATTGCTGTCAGACCCTCCTAGGTGACATGTCACATCTCTGTAAGTACATGACTATCTTGTGTAATTGCAGAGAAAGATACCTAAATACTGCCACATGTGTCATCGGTTTCTACCTTAGACTAAATGTATGTTCATACTGATGTTTCTATTTCTAATCTGCTACAACATGCCAAATTATCATTTTGATTTTTTTCCCCTGGCAGGTTTTAATCCCCAGCCAACTCAGTTAATCTATTGCAGTGTGCATCGAGTAGGTTTCAAACTTATTAACCCATGGAAATAATTTTAGAAACTAAAGTTTGGTGTTTACAAGCACCTCCTGTAACTTTTATCTTTGTCTATATTTACTTACCAAATTATCTCAGAGGAATATTTGTCCCTATATTGTTCAAATTATTGTTTCATATATGCATAATTCAGTTATATTTTTATTACAATGTGCATTCCATTCTGGATTTTTCTCATCTTCTAATTGAGGTTTTAAATATGCATATGTTGAGATCCACATCTATGACCCTAAAGTTCCATGGCTTTGTATAAATACACTGTCATGTATTCACCATCACTGCTTTATGCAAAATAATTTATCACCCAGAAAAAGTCCTCTGTGCTGCATTAATTTCACACTGCTTCTTCCTCAAATATCAGGAAATCACTAATTTACTTATCTTCTGAAATTTGGCTTTTCAGAATGTTCTTTGAATGGAATGTTATAATCTGTATTATTTTCAGATTCACTTCTGTCACCTAGCAATATGCATTTAGATTCATCTACATTTTTGTGTGGCTTTGTGGCTCAATGTTTTCTATTATTCAAAGGGATGTCATTGCATGAATATGTATAATTTATCCATTGAACTACCAAATGGCACAATGGTTAATTCCAGTTTTTGGAAATTATGAATATTATTGTTAAAAACTTTCATAGACAGGTTTTTCATATCTGTTGTATAAATACCCAGGAGCACTATTTTAGAGTTATATGGTAAGCCTATGTTTACTTGGAAAGAAACAATCAGTCTGTTTTATAAAGTGTCTATACCATTTTGTATTCCTGCTCTCATGAATAAAGGTTCCCATTCTACATATCTATCACAAATGGATATTTATTTTAGCCATTCTAAATAATGTAAATTATTATCTTGTTTTAATGACAACTAAAGTAATACAAACGTCTGTGGCTTATATGCACCAAGAGTGGCCTTTGGAATAAAAATTTTTCAAACTTAATAGCAGTCACCTTTTTAAATTTTTCACATTTGATGCTTTTGGTACTATATTTAAAATGTTATAGTTAAACTCAGGTTGAATAGACTTTCTCCTAATAAATATTTTAATTTTATTCTTTTAAATTTATGGTTAAGTTTATTTTCATTTTGTTTTTTGTTTGTTTGCTTTGGTACCGGGAATCAAACTCACAACCTTGCACTTGCCAGGCCGGTGCTGTGTGCTAAGCTACATCCCTGTCTTGTTTTTCACTTTGAAGCAATTTTTGTGTAAGAGGCCAGGTCTGTGTCTAGCTCTCTCTCATGCACATGCAGCTGCAGTTGTCCCAGTATCAATGGTTTGGAGGCTATCACTTCTCTGTTGAACTTTACTTATATATTCAACAAATATCAGTCTAGTGTTTATGTAGTTCTATTTCCAGGCTATTCTGCTTTTCTATTCTGTGTTCCTACCCTTTTCCAAACATCACAATATCTCCACTTCTGCAATATTATTAATACCCCAAATTTGTTCTTTCAGATTATATTGTATATTCTGAATACTTTATTTTTTATCCATGTAGATGTTATACTCATTCTGTCTATGTCTATGAAACAGCTTTTGGCAAATTTGACAGAGACTGTTGAATATAGATTACTTTTTAAAAGAATATTCTAAAAACAATATTAAATAATGAATGAACTTAGAATGTCTCCATTTATTTAGGGTTTTTTTTGTTTTCATGAGTCTTATAACTTTCTGTAACAGATCTTAGATGCACTCACATAGATCGACAGGTAGATAGATAGATAGATAGATAGATAGATAGATAGATAGATAGATAGAGATAGAGATAGAGATAGAGATAGAGATAGAGATAGATAGATAATATATACAGTTATGATTTGTGTCTAGCAGTCCCCCTAAAGCCTCATGTAAGTCATGGAGCTAGAGCTTGTGATTACCTCTTGATCCACGGGATTATGTGTATGAGTGAGTGTGGCTGGGGTTATGGGTGTGAGTATTACACTCAGCCTCGGGCAGACAGCCTGAATGCAAACTGAGGGAGACAGCCTTCCTCCCTGCAGCCATTGTTACTGTCACTCCTCCCTTTTGCTCTTGCTGTTTCATTGCCTTCCACCGCCATGAACTCCTGCCCTCCGCGATGTGCCAGTTGGCCTTGCAATCAGCTGAGCGTGGACTGAAACCTCCAGGAACTGTGAGCTAAACAAACCTTTCTTTCCTTCATTTTGGGTGTTTAATATTGTCCCAGCAATTAGTGAAGACATATATATATATATATATATATATATATATATATATATAATCTATTTTTATATATTATCAATATAATTTTTATCAATATTTTATTTCAATAATTATATTATAATTATATAATATATTATCATATTTCAAAATTATATTATATATTAATGTAATTATGTTATCAATATTATATATATTTCAATTTTAGTGCTATTGCAAATAATCTTTTTGTATATTTAGTACAGGGTCTCACTACACAGATCAGAATCATAGTGATTCTCCTATCTTCAATCTGCCAAGTGCTGGGATTACAGGTGCATGTCACCACACCCAGTCTCCTTCACCATCTCAGCATGCCCCAGGGGTGGGTTGGCATGGCACACTGGGGTTCAGATCCAGGTCCCTGCCTCTGCCTAAGCAGGCGCTTTAGCCCACTGAGCTATCTGGCCAGCCCTGCAAATAATTTTCCATATCGATTTCTAATTGACCATGTATCTGGAAAAGAACTTGACATTTGTACATCATGTCTTGCAACTAATAAGCAGTTTACTTGCTTTTTGCTTGATTGCTACTACTTCTTTATTTATTGCACTATTGCTTCTAGTATAGTGATGAATAAGAGTGGCAAAAGAGGCTATGCTTGCCATGCTTATAGCCATAGACTAGGCTGTGAATCATTGTGTGACAAGTATAATAACTGTAAATAGTTTTTTACATTTCCTTTATTAATTGAGATCTCATGTTCCTAGTTTTAAAACTATTTTATCATGAACACTGTTGAGTTTTATTGAATTTTCTTATGCATCCTTTGAAATAAATTTTAGCCTTTCTTATTCTATTAATAAGTTTATTTATATTCATTTATAATTTTTTCAAGTAGCCTTATAATTCTGTAATATACCCCACTTAATCAAGATACATCAATCTGTCATGCATTTCTGGGGATCAGAAGGAGGGTTTTTTTGCTTTGTTTTGTTATGTTTTGTTTTGCTGCCTCAAGATGCCTGAAGGGCAGGTCTAGAGAGGCACGAGGATCTATGGATTGAACCATAGTATTTTGAGCCTAACTCTCTTTTTGTTATGTATTTCTGGAATTGAAACAATAGTAATATATTGTTAAGGATCTTCCTTCTATGTTCATGAGTGATATTCATCCACAAATTTTTTTTCTTTTCTTTTTCTGAGTAAAACCATTTTATTAACTGATAAAAGCCTTTCATTTTGTTTTAATTTATGGTAAAGCTATGAAGCACATCTTACAAGAAAATACAATGACTAACTACAATTACAAACTTTTGCAGCCTTGCTAGGTAATCATATAATGCTGTTACAAAGTCATATAACTGAACCGGTTACTTATGCTAGGTGTAGTGTTAACCAAGAGTAGGGTGCAAGACCTAGACACCTGGCCACTACCTTCCTCATGTCCGCAGTTTTGTCACAACAGAAGGAAAGCTGCTACCTTATGAATATATTTAAAATCACTTGAATAGTGACATACATTCTTATCTCGTTTTCAGGAAGGTGGACAAAATATTTTTTGATATTTAGAATTAGGATGTTCTATCCAAGTTAGCTTAGCATGCATTTTTTTCCTGCTCTATTTTCTAAAAAAGATTATGCAGGATTGATTATTTCCTTCTTTAGGGCTGGGGAGATAGCTCAGTAAAATAAGCACTTGCCTGGCAAGTGCAAGGGCCTGAGTTCAATCCCTGGTTCTGGAAAAAAAAAAAAGTGTTTCTAATTTGGGGCCGGGGAGAACATATCTTTTCTTTGCTTCTTTTTGATTTCTAAATTTCATTAATTCTTTATTTTTTTCACTCTTAATTTTCCCTTCTCTCTTTAGGTGCATAGGGTAGAAGTTTATATTACTTAAATTAGTTTTTTTTTTAATTTTCTGAAATGTGGTTTAATGACCAATTCCTGAGTAACCACTACATATGCCATGTGGCACACACATCACATAATTTTGATATTGAATTTTTATTTTCCTGTAGTCTCAATTTTTAAAAACTTCTCTTAAAACTTCTTCTTTCACCATTTAATTATTTGGAAATGTGTTATACAATTAAAAAGCATTTTAGCTACCTTGCCATCATTAATTTCCAGATTGATCTTATTGTGGTCTGAGAACATAGTTTATATGATTTTTAGTCTTTTGATGTTTAATGCATATTTAATGAAACACAATGCTGTATATCATGGAGTTTTTCATGGAATCTTGAAAAAAAATACATTCTGTTCTTCCAGGACAGAATATTTTATAAATGGCACTTAAAAATGATTATTTGGTTTATTTAGGGTATATATTTCCTTAATGAATTTTGCATGCTTGGAGAATCATTTACTGACAGAAAGGTTGTTGAAGTCTTTAAATATAATAGAAGTTTTGTCATTCCTCTTTTACTTTATCATTTTTGTCTCATGTATTTTCATGAAGTGATGATAGATGTTTAGAAGTTTAAGATGATTCTTTTAAAGAAATGAACCTTTACCACTATGTAAAGCTCTTCCTTATCACTGAAAATTTTATTTGTTCTCACAAAGCTTTGTCTGGTATTACATGCACTCAAGTCTTCTACTGACTGGTGTTCATATCATGTAACTGTTTCCATCTGTCTAACTTTATGTTACCTGGATCTTTGTAAAGTGAGAACTAACGAGATATATATCCTTTGGTCTTGCCTTTGTCTTGCTTCACACTGGCAAGAATCTGCAATAGACGTTTTTGGCTAATGTGTACTCATCTTTGAATTTCACTCGCTCTTTACCATGTGCGTTTCAGGCACTTTACACCTAGATATTCTCATTTCCTCCAAGCTGGCCTTTATGACATTGTTGTCACTCACTTCATTTATCTGAAGTATAAAAATCACTCAGCTCATTTCTAATGCAATTTATTGAAAGAGTTACATTTAGGTAAATTAAGAAGAAAATCAATGATTTCGTTGTATCATCTTGTAGTGCTCTTTCTTTATGTAGACACAACTTTCAGACATATATCTTTTCCTTTATTTCTGAAAACCTTTTAACATTCTTTGCAAGCCAATGTTAAATTCCCTCCCAATTTCTGCTAGACTGAGAAAATGTTTATTTGTCATTTATTTCTAAAGAGTGATTTCTCCAAATAAAGAATTTTAAATTGGTAATTTGCCTTTCTTTTGAATATTTGTTTCATTTGTTTTTTAGTTTAATATTTTTTACTTGTACTCCAATCAGAAGCTGCTATAATTCTTACCCTTTTTTCTCTTAATAGATGTGGTTATTTTTCCTCTTAGTTTTTCAATATTTTCTTTTCATCAGTTTGAATATGATATGGCTAGGAATGAGTTCTAGGGTTTTTTTTGGGGGGGGGCGGGGACTTTGATATTCACTGAAACTCATAGATACGTGGCCAACAGTAACTTGCAAAGTTTTGGCTATTATCATGTCAAATAGTTCTTTTTATTCATTTTACCATTTTCTCATGTGTGTGTCTAATTAGATGCTTATTAACAACTTTTTTTTAAAATTCTCTCATGGTCCCTACATATTAGTTCTGTAGTTGTTTAGCTTTCCAACCTTTATTCTTTTTTGTGTCATAATAGAAATTTCTTATTAGCCTAAATTTTATGCTTACTGATTCCTAGTTCTGGCACAGACCTTCTATTTGTAACATATATTATGTGTGATTTTCTGCACATATACTTTTATTTTCATGTGCAGTGTTCACTTTTTTCCATTAACATTTTTCTTATATTAGCCACAGTTACCTTACATTCCTGTCTGGTGATTTCAACATCTGCATCATAGCTGAGTCTGGTTAGGTGAGTCACAGTGAGAGGACCTTTCTGAGATCCCCACTGTGAGACTCTGGAATGTTCAGGGACCTTGGGGCAGGGAATGGGGAACCTATGCCAGTCTAAGAGCTAGACTGCAGTCACAAGTGCTTCTCGGATTCAATTGACAGCAATTCCTTCATGTTGATAAATCAGCATTTCTCTCACTTAGTACCTTCTCTTCTTGGTGTATGAATCTCAGCCCTGATTCTGTTTTCACTTAGCTGTCCATATTTTTTATTTCAAGATTTATTATAAGGCTACAGTACAGTAATCAAGATAGTATGGTATTGCCAAAAGAACTGACCAATAGATCAGTAGGATAGAATGCCTTGTGTAGATATAATGCTACAGAACTATAAACTCATCTTTGACAACCTGCGTAGTGCGATAAAGATAGCCTGTTAGACAAAAGTTACTAAATTATATTTTAATAATTTTATTGAGACACAAATAGCAATGAGACAGTTTCAAGACCAATTAGTAGGACAGTTTCAATAATTAATACATTGCATATTGTTGTCTTCTTAGTGGTTCTTTATTAAAAGGAAAACAAGAGATGTCCATATTTTGATACAGCTATTTTCTCTGTGGGCTGTATTATCTTCAGTAAGGGAAAGCCATTCATGTTTGCTTGTACAACTTTTCTTCCTATAAAGACAATTAATAACTTTTAAATCCTTTCATGTCAGAGCTGACCTACTTTTTAAATAAGCAATACAAGATTCCACGTTTTACAAAGTAAAGCTGTCAAAAGTATATTGTAATGAATACCAGAGGTTTAGATTCAAATACACCAGGATATCTTTAAGAGGCAATAATGGGCCTGGGGACATAGCTCAGTGGCACAGCACCTGCCTGGCAGGCACATGGTTGTGAGTTTGATTACCAGTACCAAAAATAAGTAAATAAAGTAAAAGGCAATAATGACTGATTTACCTCAATTCCAAACTGCATGTTTTGTATAGATTTTATATCATTTTACAAAGTTGAATAATTTTGTTATTTAATTTAAAAGTTGATTGATTTTTTGTGAATTAAACCCAGATAGAACATACGCTTATTGCTTTGCTTAAGTGTGTGTCTAAGTTATTCAGCACTAGGAAGGAAACGATTCTACTTTTCCATTATGTGATTTTTCAAAGGCTCTTATGGCAATTTTGTCTCAATAAATGTAATACTAATCCTCTTCTTTCCAAATGACTGATTTTTTAACCAGAGGGAAAAAATACATAAACAATCTTCTACTTTGAATTATAAACTGGTATACAATGAGAGATAATAGAGGCAATAAATTTAAAAACCCATGCCTCAGGTTGTTGGTCACATAGCTTTCATTGTCATTAAAAAATCCTAATAAATTGTGAACCGCATTATCCAGGACTACGTTAAGAGCACTCCAGAATTGGAGTACAAAGATCTAGGGGGAACCAGTCACCTGTATTTTGAAAGATGTTCCAAATTAAAATCGTTCAAAATTTGTATCTGCACTTACTCAGTTTTTCTAATTAGCATAAATTTTCTTTAGTCCAGAGAAAATTTCAGTAACACTGGCTAGATGTATTTTTTATATTCTGCATTTAAAAAATCCTACTTAGCCTGATAAGTCATTGTTGTATTCATCTTCATAAAGAAAGCTTTGTACATTCTTTGGAAACACTAAATTGTACCGCATTTCTGGGCTTTGATTGGACATTTCCTTTATTTTGTGCTTAAGTCATTTGAAGAATATCACCTTCAAGAATTAACATTGAAAATCCTACATGGTTTATAAAAGATTGAAACTTTTGCACTGGAACCCCCTTTTCTTTGTGCCTTAGATAACTAAGATTTTCAACTCTGTATAATCATCATAATCTCACATCCCTATAGAACTTACAGAGACATTCACTCTTTTCTCTCTAGAAATCTTTGGAATCCTTTCATCATTTTTACTATAATATCATATCAGTATACCTTAATCAATGGTCCTGTTTCAACCACTTAGGTAGAGGTGAAAAATCAAGGAGTCCTAACTTTCTTTAGGAAATTGTGACCAAACAAAGTGAAAGGAGACTGTCTTTGGAATACAAAGCTTAACTAAAATAAAACAATGAGGTTTATAAATAGAAGTTAAAGAAACTCACCAACACACACACACACACACACACACACACACACACACACACGTTCATATTAAAGCACTAATCTGAGCTGCTGTGCCACTCTGACAGAATGTGCAGATGCAGTTAAGGCCCACAGTGCAGTTGCATTCTGATTGGAGATTAACCACCTATTTTGAATCTCTTTCAAAAGACTCTAGGCTTCTCCTTAACATGGACACTCAAAGCTAGCTTGTGGTATTTGGAACTGAGATTTGCCATTGTGAGTTTGGCATGTGTGTGTTCATACTGAAAGAATATGGACAGTCTCTAGGAGATAACAGCAACCTCCGTCTGACAGTTGACTGAAAACAGAGATGTCAGTCCTACCTACAGCTCTGAGGATCTCACTTCTGCCAACAGCCTGAACAATAGTGGAAATAGATTCTTTCCTAGAGACTCCACTTATTGGCTTCAGTTTTTCAATCAAAGTTGAAACTTAGATTTCAATCTTTGAAATCTAGAGTAGAGATTTCAATCACACTATCCCTAAATCATTGACCAAGAGAATGGCAGAGTCTTAAAGTGATGAAATTTTCAAATGCTAAACTTGTGATAAGATGATAAACATCAGTAGCAAACTAAAAAAGAAATGAAATTCATTCCAAAAATAGCATGTGAACAGGGGCTGTCAATAAAATGTGAACAGGGTTTTGAATGATGAATAGGTAGATGTCATCCTGGCAAAGTAGGAAACCTGGCCAGTTTAAATTGAAGGATCGTGTACTGAGTTTATTTGGTAGTTCTTTCTCTCCTGTGTCCCTGAATCCATTTTATTTCATTGGTACCCTTAGACTTACTTCTTTGAATAGGTAAAAATATTTTCAACATTTTTGCTTACTAGCCAGATTGGTTTTATTATTTGCCCTTAAATCCTGTAAGTGATGTGTGTCATAACATCCAAAATATCTGAAACACTTAACCAAAAACCATTTACCAACTAACATCTTTTACTACAATTTTTCATTCTAAGTTTGGAAAGCCTTTACTTTCTCATCAAAAGGACCCCACAAGTTAATTTGTGCTATTGAATATGCAAAGTAAGGAAATGAATGTCATTTAATTATGATCACAGTTTTATTTCCTAGATTTGTTGGGATTTTTTTTAACCTCAGAGTATTCATTTTACTTTGGGAACTTTAAGTGGTATCCTTTTAGATGAGTCAAAATGTAAATTTTTTAGTCTATATTTAATATCAAATTAAACTTTCAGCACCTTCTAGGAAGTATATGGTTCTCCTAAAACACAGATTGTGTATATTTTCATTTTGGAGGGATGGAGAAGTGTCTTTCTGGTTATTTTTGTTACAAAGTCTGATATATTAGTGCCAATATTTATGTCTGTAATGATTTCACACTATTTACATTTTGTCTGAAATCCTTGGATTGGAGCTCATTTGAAAGCACAGCACATTGAAATATGTTATGAAAGGAAAAGTGTTCAGCAATTTTCTTGGAATATTTTAATTTCAATATATTCATGTAGATTTGATTGATCAGAATAAGGAGTATAGTTTAGTAGTTTTGATAGTCTTTTGATGTGTTGACTTGGCTTTAGTCCTCAGATATTCAATCAAACACAAGTATTTGTGCAACCATGAAGATGCTGTGTCAATGTGATTATAGCCCATAATAAGCTGAATTAGGAAAGGGATCATTCTAAAAAATTCTAACTAGGCTAGACTCAACTATTTGAAAGGGTTTAAATAAATAATTAAGATATTTTTCTGGACAAATTATGCTTTTAATCAATAACTTCAGGCTAAGCTAATGTCATTTATAGTAAGCAGAATAATGTCCCAAAGAAAGATGCCATATGCCAATTCTCTGTAAAGATGTTATCTGAAATGTCAAAGTAGATTTGCAAGTTTGGTTAAGATCACAATGCAAAATTAGTAGGAACTATTCAGATGGATCCAAATACAATCTCAAATTTTCTTTAAAATGAAGAAGAGCACAATATGAAAGAAGACCTGAGGACCTGATGTGAAGGTCTGAACTACCGAGGGTGGATTTAAAAATGAACAATGTGGCCACAACCCAAAAAACATAAGTGCCCTCCAGGAGCTAAAAAAGTCAAACAAAAGAATCCTTAATGGATCATACAGAAAAAAATGCCATCTTGCCAATGACGTACAGAATAACAATATGTTTATGTTGTGTATGCAACATAAACATTTACAACAATGTGGTACTACAGCACAAGAAAACTAATATATCTCTTCCACATTCTGCCTTGAAGATAGTGTTAAGTTCTATTCCATCATTCTAAATCTACTTTGTTCCATCATCATTAACTGTCCATAGAATATGATTTATTCAGCAGTCTGCTGTAGGTTTTAGTATCCAAACTTCAACCTTTTTTATACTAATATGTACTGAGCTTGGTACAGGTACATGACACACAGCCAGCTCTCCACACTTTATTGAACTAAAAGACAATGTCAGTGATTACTGTTAACTCACTAACGTTTTTATCCTACCTCAGTACATGGGTCTGAATTTGAGGTTTGAATGTGTGACAGCCTCAAATATTTGAAAAGGTATTTAAGTTTCAGGTGTTACTTTATATTTCTTTTGAATGGCATAATTAATCCACTCATATTAATTCCTAAAGTGCACTTCATGTATTTAAGCACAAGTAAACACTTTACATTCTTTGAGGACAAACATTCCACTAAATTCATAGCAATGATATTGAATAAAGTATAATATAATTAAATTTAGGAAGTATGTATAGTTAATTGGATAAGCGGTGATGCATTAATACATAACCAAAATCACTCTGCTATGCATTAGAGCCATTTTTTTTTTTGGTTATGTATAAGAAGAGATTACTAGCTTCTTAAAACTTGATATGGTAATTTTTATGAGGACAGGCCAGAGAACCCAGTGATAGGCACGTTTCTTAAAATTACAAGCCCATAAATAGAAGTATAGATGTATGTCTCAAACATTTCTGCAGATAAGTATTATTTTCCAATTTATTAACTTTAAATAAAAAGACAGTAAAGTTGATTTCCCATGAATTTCCAGATTCAATATTCCTATAAATATATAGGATGTTTGTGATATGAATTATATTTCTCTAAATGTTTTGATAGGATTTGTAGTGATTCTCCTGTTTTCAGCCTCTGAAGAGCTGGGATTACAGGCACACGCCATGCCAGTCTCAATTACCGTCTTGGTGTGCCCCGAGGGCGGGACCAGCATGGCACACTAGGGATCAAACCTGGTTGCTGCGCTCCACCTAAGCAGGTGCTTTAGTCCACTGAGCTATCAGGCAACTCCCAAATTTTAAATAAGTTATCCAGGCGCATGGTCTAAACTCGATTACGTGTCAGTATGATGTGGTATAGGAATACAGTCTTTGAAGAGGTTAAGAAGCTGATATATTAATTTAGGGTGGATCCTTAATCTGATAGGTGTTTTTATAAGAGAAGAAGAAAGGGAAATTTGCAAGGAAAATTTCATTGAAATGAAAAGGTCAAGAAAACACAGTAACATGATAACGGACTAAGAATGCAATTATGTAATTTTCAGCCACACACACACACACACACACACACACACACACACACAGACACACACACACACAATAGGCTTGCTTGACTTCACCACTAGTGAAGGAAAAGCAAAGGAGGACTCCTAGAGCTGACAGAGATTCAAGAATGGTCTGCCAACTCCTTGATTTCAGGCTCTTAGCCTTCATGCCAATGAGATAATAAACTTCTGCTTTCCTAAACTCCTTGTGGTGGTGTCTACCTGTGTCAGCTTGGCTGAATGGGCTCCACAGTTCCACACCCTGGGTCATGGAAGCCCACCTGTGGGAGGGGAGGGCCCGCCCTGGGACACAAAGAGGCCTGGGAGGGCCTGTCTCAGAGTGGCAGCACAAAAAGGGCATATAGAGTGGTTAAGGACACTTCCTCAGAGGAACTCCAGTCCTTGCATTCAGCTTGGATTTATTTCAAGGTTCCAGCGCAGACTCTTCAGCCTCTGCCTTGGATCCTCCAGCTTCCATCGTAGATTCTTCAGCCTTCTGTTGCAGACTACAGATACACATAGTGTAAGTACTAGTTCTTGTATGTAAAATGATAGATCTTTATTCAGAATTTTATAGGAGTGCCATGACTGTACATTTACTCAAAATGAGAAGAGGAGAACTCAAGGAAGACTTGTAGATGACAGAGAGAGGTGTGATTTCAGAACAAAATTTTATTTTACTTATTTTCTTTTCCTGTATTTAGGACAGGGTCTACAGGGTCTACCGGGTCTACAGGGTCTCACTGACTAGATCGGATTTGTAGCGATTCTCCTTTTTTCAGCCTCCCAAGAGCTGGGATTACAGGAACCCGCCATGCCAGTCTCAATCGCCATCTTGGCGTGCCCTGGGGGCGGTACCAGCATGGCACACAAGGAATCAAACCTGGCTGCTGCGCTCCACCTAAGCAGGTACTTTAGTCCACTGAACTATCAGGCCAACTCCCAAATTTTAAATAAGTTACCCAGGCACATGGTCTGTGATACGTAGAGAGGGCATAATGGAGGGAAGGAAGAGAGGAAAGGATAAGCCAAAAACATCGTGAGCACAGGACAGTGGTGATCCTGGAACAAAGAACTAAAATTAAGCATAAGAAGTATATTAACAATAAATTAAAGAAAAAGAATCTAAGATATAGGCCAATCTGTCAACAACAGTAGAATCTCTGCAGAATGGATTTCATAAATTGGTTTAAATTTTTTGAGTGCCACTGTATAGTGTCAAAATCTATAAAATGAAATATGATACTCACATAATCACAAATATAGTTTAGATATAGAAATCACAATCTAGCATTTTCTTATATCTCCAATTTAAAGTTGCATATGCCCATGAAAGAAGAGCTAGGTAACTAAATATATGTTTGGTAAATTATCTTTATGATAACATTTACACTTTTAGATTTCTAAAATACTCTGCTGACCCAATTAAAAAGTTTTTTTTGCTTTAAAGTTTCAAAAAAATAATGCTAATCAAGTGCCTGGTTATTAGCTTGGCTGTGATAATGCTTTATTTTCTCAACATTTATTGGTTAAAAATTTATATCCTGGGTTGCTAGAACATTTGTCATCAGTTTAGGGCAATTTTGTTTTAGTGTTGCATTTTAAATATTTATAACATAGGTGTTAATTACTACATTAATATCCTACTCTTATAATGAAAATTAGCCTGCACATCTCTTCCACTGTAAGAGGGTTCAAAAATTTTATATTTGAATTGCTTTTTAAAAACTATTTTAATATTTCCATCAAGTGGCTCAGAACTACATTAGCAAAGAGATACAGACAACTGAATGCTGAATCTGTTTCTCACACCTTTATTAGATTCTATCATGCTATTAATGTCCCTTTATTTAAAACCTTCCCTGGATTTGCAAAGGATCTAAATTGTTTAAAGTTGAATCATGCCTAAATCCCTGACCTAACAGGGCATTATTTAGTCAAACAGAATCGAGTAATTCAAGATGAGCAATGGATCATCATGGCAGGTAATAGTTCCTCAGTAAAAAGTTACTTTTTTAAAACATGGAACAAAAATAGATGTGAAGCAGAGAGCACATTGGCCAAGCAATGGCCGTGACTTATTCACATGGCTGACACTGACAAAGGTTCTACAATCTGAGGTGCAAGATCTCAGGTAAATCCTGAGGGGATTTCACTGACCTTATCAGACCAAAAAGCTACAACTCTTGTTGCACAGGTCCTGCTTTACCTTGGTCTTAACCATCCAGTAGAAAAGTATAAAAATGAAGTATAAGAAGTAAAGCCATGGTGTTATGTTGAGCTGTGGGGGAGTCAGGTCAACAATTTCTGACACTGCCAGTCTAGAGGAAGACCCAATACTATCATGGACTTCTGGACTCTTTTAGAATATTTTGCTGACTTTACACACCTATAATATTCAAATGGAACTTAACAAAAAAGGAGATACAGATTAATGTCCATTTTGTATCTGTGTATTCAAAGTGGTTAAGATAGATATATATAGTTACATTCTCTTAATGAATAGAGGGATTTGTTCTAATGGTGTTTGTAAATAGGATATCAAGTCCGCATCTTGTACAGCAATTAACCACTAAGAAGAATGTATGCAATGTGTTAATTATTGAAACTGTCCTACCGATTTGATTTGAAACTGTCTCATTGCTATTTGTTTATCAATAAAATTATGGCAAAAAAACCCTCTTACTAACAAAAAAAAAAAAGACAAAAACTACAACTCTTGCTGCATAGGTTTGGCTTTATCTTGGTCTTAACCATCCAGCAAAAAAGTATAAAAATGAAGTATAAGAAATAAAGCCATGGTGTTATGTTGAGCAGTAGGGGACTCAAGACAACAATTTCTGACATTGCCAGTCAAGAGGAAGACCCAATACTATTATGGACTTCTGGACTCTTTTAGAATATTTTGCTGAATTAACACCTCTTTAATATTCAAATGATAGAACTAAACAAAAAAGAGATACAGATGAATTTTCATTTTGTATGTGTGTATTCAAAATGGTAAGGATAGATATATAGTTACATTCTCTTAATGAATAGAGGGATTTGTTCTAATAGTGTTTGTAAATAGGATATCATGTCTGCATCTTGTAGAACAAATAACCACTAGGAAGAGAATATGCAATGTGTTAATTATTGAAGCTGTCCTACCAATTTGATTTGAAACTGTCTCATGGCTATTTGTTTCTCAATAAAATAAAAAATATTGAAAATAAAAAAATTAAAAATGGATGTGAAGCAGTAAGGCACATATGTCTATCTGTATCATTTTCTCTGATTTTATATATTCAATTAAATCTCTAGTTTTGCTCTTTCAGGTTTTCCAAAGAGTTAGCTATTTTAATTGGTTTTTTATTACACTTGTTACAGAAAGTAAAGTGCTTTGGTGAATAGTACAACTATGATGTGTATAATGTCCCAAGACAGCTGGGACAACTCTTAATATTATGCTACTCAGAATCAAGAAGTTTTGTAACCCATTGTGTCCTCTTCTGCCTTTGAATTTATTACTACTGGATCTCACATATCGTTATAATTTCAGTGCATACCATATCTGGCTGAAGCAAACACATGAGCAGAGCATAATCAGTGCACAATAAAAACTAGTACATTGTATGCTATTTCACACTGAAAAACCTACTATTCCTTTTGAAAATGAAACATCTTCGAAAGTACTCATTCACATAGGTTAAGGGAAAGTAGTTTTATTTCAATTGCCTGATGAATTTCTATCTCCTTCTTGTATTTTTTTATGCTGCTACACCTTAAGCTTATGAGAAATCACTGGTTCCCTGGCAATACAAACCACTAAAATGTAATATTCCTAACAGTACCATTCATCCCTTTTGCCTATGTTCTAATAAAGCAATTGTAAGTCTGAGCCATTTGTTTTACATTCCTGTGGCTTGATTTTTCTTTTACAATTAAAATTCAAATTAGCCAAGTTATGGTTGCAGTACTAACTTCAAAAATAAAGGCAAAAAAAAAAAGATCTTGAAAAACTATGTCAACTAATGAACAAAAGTCAGTGAATAAACAACAAACAAAAACCAGTAAGTTGTACAAAAATGTGAAATTTGATGTATCTGTCTGCATTTGAAGGATGCAATTTTCATTTTGAAATATTAAGTAGTTTTAATGCAAGAGCAGATCTTCAAAAATAATTTTTAAGGACATTGTACTTTTCATATTGACCTTTACTTTTGAATTTTTTAAAATGTGTTCAAATGCCAGGATATTGTAGAGAATAAGATAAATTTAGAACTCAATCTCAAGGAACTGTCTTCATTCTTGAGAACCGTAGAAGGACTTTTTCTCTTCCAGGAACCTCAGATTCATTAAGAACAACCATTCTTTAGTCCTTGCTGATGAATAGTGGCTGGAGCAGCTGCTTATATAGCACAAACTCTTCTCCTGAATCACAGAAGCCTAGACACACATACTTTCACTTTTTCACAAGATTCAGCCTCTGATGGGTGCCAGGTGTCTCTGTCAGAATTATCATGCCTATCTCCTATAAAAACATCAGGAATAAAAAATAGCTTTTAAAATATCACATACTGTGGCCTATGCAGATATAGAAAAATAATTATAATGCTTGGGTTATTTTATATGAATAAGTGGTATTTTAATTGTAGAAAATACTATCAGGTAGTACAAAGAACAGGGAAAAGAGTAATTTAGACAGAGGAAATATCACAGAAGCCATATATATATTTGAAGCCAGCCCAGATAAAAAAGATGACCAGTGTCTGCAGACCATAGAGCGAGCGGCAGCACTGTGTGAAATCAGACTACAAGCAAGGGCAGGAGCTTTGTAAATCAGAATAAGAGATTTTAATTGCCTTATAAAGAATTTGGAAATCTACTAAGTTAACAAATTTATTTTTCCAAAGGACCATCTTGTTTCAGTATAAAGGTTAGTTTAAAAATTGAAGAGATACACCTGTAAAAATCAACTGCATCCTGTGCCCAATATTGCAGACCGGATGCAGAACGCAGGGTGGAACTAAAATAACACGGGTGAAACTCAGAGCATGACTTGGAGATACACTGAAAAACACTTCCAGATGAACTGAATCTTGGGTTGTAAGGAAGGAGACATATATTTTTCCTTTAAAGAAAATGAGTGCATGCTTGTTGAAGTCACAATAAGAAGAAAAAGTAAAGTATAACAAACTTAAATAAATTATGCAAGGTATTGTGTTCGGAAATGTTAGCTATAAGTGCTTATCACTGCAAGTAAAAGATCAAATGAGAAGTTAGATATACTATTTTAGATATACAAGCAGTCAGGACTAGAAACACATATTTGAAAACAATTTAAATATAGATGATCTTTACATCCATAGCGCCAGAAAAAAATCTCCTGAGGTGTTTGAGGATAAAAAAAGAGAGAGATAAATAGTTTTTCAAAAAATTTAAATGAATGCCTGAATTTTTTAACATTTTATAAGTAAAACAGAGAAAGGACAGCCAAAAATGATGCCAGGGTATCCCCTGAACTAAGAGGATAACTAGAAAAGGGACTTCAAGAGAAAAAGCATTGCAGGAATGAGGAATGGATGACTATGTCTAACATGACTAGAATTTTATTAACATATAAATGAGAAAAATGAACACTGGTTTTGCTAATACAAATGTCATGAAGGACCTTGACAATAGCCATCTCCAGAGATAATCATGATTGAATATCTATTGACACAGGTTCAGAAAAGAATTAAAGAGATAAAAACAGTGACTATACATAATACTTACAAATTATTTTGTAGGAAGTCCAGTAGAGAAATGAGCTGTCATTGGAAAAGAAGTACAAACAACATACTGATTGTAATAGTTAATGGTTATGATTTATTGTTGTATATGATAAGCATTATTAACAGTTCTTTGACTATTGACAGAACAGACCTGTTATAGAGGAAAACATTGGTGACATAGTAGAAAGAAGGTGTCATTCAACGGGCAAAGGGGCTTGGTTTTAGGTGAAGAAAGGAACAGGTGCAGAGGCTGACCAGAAATCAGAAAATTTTATCCATCACCTCAAGAAGAACTAGGTGTATATCACATGCGAGTTTTGTAGAGAGTGGATAAAGGAGGAAGAAGGGATTTCTTTGGTAATCCTATGTATTTATTTTAAGATAGAAACTGACAGATACAGTATTAAAATTTTGGATAAGAAAAGTTGTGATCCTACAGCAGTGTCTGTGGAAACTAAGAAACTAATAAAATCAGTTCCAACATAGCAGAATGAAAGCTTTGCAAATTGTATCCTGTTCAACATCAATATTCTACCTTGCTAAGATGAATTAAGGTATGCCAGGTACAGGAACCAAATAACCTAAAGTATTGTAAACTATATGTTGTAAACAGGGTAAGAATAGCAACACCAAGAAGAATGAAAAGGGAGAAATTGGATTGAGAGGCAAAGGGTGGAGAAAAGAAATACATAAAAAATGAAACAGACCTATTTCCCAAGGCAAACGTAAACTCCATGTGCCACAAACACTTACTAATAAAAAATAAAAAAAAAGTGATTCAGGACATTGCAGCAGCCAGTGCCACACACCGTGTCAATGTGCAGTGGAGCAAGGGAAAAACAATGTAAATATGAAAAGTAGAATGTTAACATGAAAAGGAAGTGGTCATAACATAAGGCCCTACTACTTGGACAGGTAAAGCTGTTATCCTGGACTCTAGATCATTATTCATAAAGTCAGAGAAGAGAAAGATTTGTTTGCAGCAGGAAATTCATTTTAAAAGTAAAAGTAACCTCCAGCAGTTCATAGAAGTGCTCCCTACCATGGTCGTTTGTTTTACTTATTATAGGTACTTCACTATGTCAGAAGGGGGAACAAAAAAGAAATGAAAAGAATGTGAGCAAAGAGGTTAAGACAAAGGTAAGTTAACCCTGGATTTCTAGAAACAGGTAGATTATCAGTAATCAAGTCTTTTCTATGCAAATAACATTCTGCAAGTTCAGATTTTTAATAAAGCAAACAGACCATTTTTTGCTAGTACAGAAAAATATTCCTAATCTTTATTTTATGAATTTTAAGAATTGTAGAGTTTTTAATCCTTTTTACTGGAAATGGAAAGTTGTTAGGAATTACTGAGGGAGTTCTAGAATAACGTGTAGCAGATGACCACCTACAGGACAACATAGACTATATGGTCATAAAAATGACTTCCTAAAACCACCACCATGCTCTCTCCATACAACTAGCTGCTCATGAGTCAGCGTTTTATTATTTTTTATATACAGGTTGCAAGTTTTAAATATAACTGAAAATGCAGGGTGTTGTTGATATTGCTGGTGTTGAATGCTTTGTGACAAATCAATCTCTTAAGGAATAAGTCATAAGCCAAAGTCATAAGATTTATGAATGAATTTTTTCCCAGAAAATAACATTACAGATCTTGCATCAAAGGAGGATTCCAGAGAAAAACATGTATTGCCATTATAAAGTAAGGAAAATGTGTATTTGATGCTTTTTCAGTAAAAACAAGTCTTTCATGTATCAACTATATATGTTAGAATAGTTTATGAGTTTGTTCAAGAAAAATGAAGTAGGTTAAATTTTTATAATATAAATATTGATTTTATGACAGTAGAATAACTCATTGATACATAAATCAGTAGTTAAAATTATAGTGCATATGCCTGTGATATAGCATATGCACCTACCTGGCAAGTGCAAGGTCCTGAGTTTGGTCACTGGTACTGCAATGAATAAATAAATAAATAAATAAATAACCAGTAAGAAGACAACAATATGCAATGTATTAATTATTGAAACTGTCCTCCTAATTGATTTTGAAACTGTCTCATTGCTATTTGTTTCTCAATAAAATTATTAAAAAAGAATAATTAATCAATTGTAGTGTATTAAAAGCTCAGTACCCCTGTACATGTAGAGAAACATATGTTTATTTACAATTTATAACTCCTAAGCAAAGAAAATAGCAAAAAAATTAATTGCTTTGTCTATGTTTTCATGAAATTTGTGTCTTCTATTTTCTCAGTTTTGGGCCATTAATTTTTTCCCTTAGTCTCACATCATAATCATCATGATGCCAGCTGAGTTGCTAATAGACTTCATGGGTCTCTGTTCACAGGTTGTGGATTTTGGAGGAAACTTAGCTATTCTTGTCTACACCATTGAATAAGTAGCAGGAATGCTCTTCCCTTCTTTCTCAGCATGACACAATTGATAATGATACCTATCGGAATTGCTATCTACTTGTGGGCAACTCTATACTCCAAACCCTTAGTTTATTGTCTAGAATAATTGGGTATGGTAGAGACATAATGTATAAATAAAACTTTACTCTGCCTCCTGTCTCCTTTTGCTTGGTTTCAAATATAGAGTGGCCAGTATGTCAGTCTATCTGAAGAACATTACTGGGTGTTGGAAGATAAAATTAACATTTGCACAATAGGTGTGAAAAATCAAGCGTTTAATTCTGGACTGAAAAAAATGGACATTTTTTCTCACACTACGTGGTCAAATTTATGCCACACTTTGTTAAAATCCACATAAATATTTATTACATTACAGAGAAGTTCTGGGAAAGGGATTCAGGAATGACTGACACAGGTAAATCTGGTTTGTGTCATGTATAATTGCAGGCATATTGTTTACTGACTATGGCTAGAGACCTCTGATAGTTTGGGGCAGGAAGATTGTTTTCTAAGATGTCTCCTTCAGCTAGGTGATAGTTTTGTGCTGGTTCTTGTCAGGGGGTCTCAATTCCTTGCCATATGGCTAAGCTAATACATGCCCTGAGTGTTTTTGTTTTCCAAAATTTCATACATTCAAATCACAGGCCTCAAGATATGCAAAGATGAGGCCTTAGCAGTAATGAGATTATGATAGCAAAACCTTCACAAATGGAATTTGTTCCCATAGTGAAAAGACTCTAGGGACTCCCTTGTTCCTCTCAGCATGAGAGTTACGCTGAACGGATATCTGTCTAGACAGAAGTAGTAGAATCTGCTGGTTTTGTCTTCCCAGCTTTTACTCTCCAAGAAATAAATTTGTGTTGTTTGTGATCTACTTAATCTCTGGTATTTGGTTACAACAGCCCAAATAGACTAAGATAGCAGTCCTTATGACATGGCAACTGGCTTCCTTCAGACTGAGCAATTAAGAAAAAGCAAGGCAAAGGAAAATTTCAATTTATCTTCTGTATTTCATGACAGTTCCAGAGGTCACCCACAATTCATCATTTTCACAATACTTTGTGCTTACACAACATTGCTTTTCAGTAAAAGCAGGAATTAATATCATCCAAACATATGAAGTCCAAGAAGCAAGGCTAGCATGCAGATAGATATCGTTTTAAAAATTTAAACTAAGTGATTTTAACAGATGCATAAAAACAAATGTTAGATACTAATGAAGTATCATATGATGTTCTAACACATGTATATGTTGCATAATGTTTAAATCAGAAAAAAGGTATCTGTCTCAAACATCATTGCTTTGTATAAGAAACATTTAAAATTCTTTCTTCTCGCTTTTGGAAATATACTTTATCATTAACTATGGTCACGCTAGTGTGCCATATAGTACAGAAAAATTCCAACTTTGATCTACTTGCAATTTAGCACCATGATCCTTCACCTCGGCTTCCTCCATGCACTTACAAACCACCTGTAGCCACCATTGTACTCAAGCTTTATAGATTACCCCCTTCCAACAAACACAGGAGTGAGGTCATGTATACTTAGTCCTCTGGGACTGGCTTACCCCAGTTAACACAAGGATCTCCAGTTTTAGCCATGCTGTCAAGATGACAGGATTTCTTGATTTCTTTTCTTTTCTTTTTTCTGTGTATTTTTATTTTTTTCATTAATTTTATTAAGAAAAAATTGCAATGTTACAGCATAAAAACAGGTTGGTAGGAGAGTTACAACAACTAATACATTGCATATTGTTGTCTTTGTATTAGTCATTCTTAGCACAAGATGCAGACATGATATCCTGTCCAAACACTATTAGTACAGATCTTTCTTTTTATTGAATTCAGAGAAAGTAGCCATATATCTATCCTATTTTGCATATACACATACAAAACTGTCCTTCATTTATATCACCTTTTGTTTTTCAGTTTTACCAGAGATGGGTATTCCATTGCCATACAAATATTGTAGGTGCATGAATTCAGCAAACCCAATATAGTCCAGTAGTCCTCAATAGTAGTGGGTTGTCCACGGGACTGGCAATGTCCAAGTCTGATGATGTGAGCCTTCCACAGCTCAGCATATTAACACAGCTTCACATTTCATAACTTGTTTCTACACTTTTCTGCTGGATGGTTAAGACCAAGATAAAGCAAGACCTATATATCAAAAAAATGTAAATTTTACATCTGACATGGTCAGTCAAGTCCCCTCAAGACTTATCCGAAAACAATGTACTGCACTTTGTAGATCCTTTGTCAGTGTCAGCCATTTGGATTAGTCATGGCCATTGCTTGACCGATTTGCTTTCTGAGAAAGCCTGAGAAAACATTTTCTGTCCATGTGACTCTCTTTAGGCACACACTTCATCATTGATCATATTCCTCAGTGGCCCCATAATCCCCTTGATCAGAAAATTTTGGGCACAACTGAGTTGCATGATATTACAGTGCAGGTTCTCCTATGTCCTGAGTCCTCACTGACCTTGAAAGACTAGGACCAAAATTTTGGCTGACTTTGAAGCCCTTCTTTTTCTCTAACTTTTGGTCTGCAAACTTAGTTTTTTAACCCTCCAGAAGAGAAGATTATTGCTGTCCTACAACATATGCAGGTGGGTTTAACCTCACTATCCATCTGAATATCAAACATCTTAGGCATATGCTGCAACATCTTTAAAAAAAATTTACTTGAGATACAGTCTGCCCATAATTGAAATGTCATGACAAGCAGTACATATTTAGAAGACCAGAACAACAGGCATTCCAAGCATGAGCCCAGTATTACACATTGCTATCTTCAGTGCAGTCACTCAGTTCACATATATCAGCATGAATAGTTAGTCAGGGTGAGAATCCCACCCAGTAACTGCTAAATTCAACAACCTGCTGATAATTCTCAGGATCATTGCCTTACACATCTTGTATGTATAAATGTATGGCTTAGCCCCTGACATGTTTGCTAGCTTTTCTCCTTGTCCTCTTTTCAATGTCTAATCCTCAAGTTCTCACTTTCCTTTTAATTGTTATACCTTTCTATTTCTATTTCTTCTTTTGAGTTCTTATACTAGGGAAACTATATGATATTTACACATGTGGGTCTGGTTTATTTCACTTATAAGTATATATTCAAGTGGCATCCACTTAAGTATGAAGGCTTCGAGTTTATCATTCTTTATAGCTGAGTAATGCTCCATTGTATAAAAATACCATATCTTTTTCATCCATTCGTCAGGTGACGGGCATCTTCATTGTTTCCAAGATTTGGCTATCACAAATTGTGCTGCTATAAACTTAGGTACACGGGGCTGGAGAGATGGCTCAGTGGTCT
>NW_004524670.1:1519004-1523461 GCF_000260255.1 Octodon degus | reverse complement strand
CTCTCTCAAATAAATAAAAATTAAAAAAAAATAAACTTAGGTACACATATATCACTATGATATAAAGTTTTCAGTTCCTCTGGGAAAATTGCCAATAGAGGGATAGTGCGGGGATTTCCAGCACTAGTTTTTTAAGGAGTCTCCACACTGATTTCCATAACGGTTGCACCAGTCTGCATTCCCACCAGCAGTGGAGAAGGGTTCCTTTTTCCCCACAGCCTCTCCAACATTTGTTGTTGGGTGATTTCTTTATACCATTCTTTCTCGGGTGAGATTGTACCTTAGTGTTGTTTTAATTTGCATTTTATGGATGTCTAGCAAAGTGGAGCATTTTTTCATACTCTGAGAAGTATGAGTTCATCTTGGATGCACTTTTCTGGAATGGGTCTTTAAATTTTGGGGCGCTAATGTTTTTTCAGTTCTTTACAAATTCTACAGAGTAGACCTTTGTCTAAGTACTTATTTGTCAAGAATTTTTCCATATTTGTGGGTTGTCTTTTCACTTTGTTAGTAATTTCTTTTGAGTGAAAAACTTCTCAATAAGAGAAGGTCCCAGTTATTAATTATTTCAAGTGTTACCCGTGTGATTTGATTTTCATTTATGAACTCTTTACCTACCCCTGTGTCTTCAAGAGTTCCTCCTACTTTCTCTTCCAGGAGATTTAGTGTTTCTGTTTTAATGTATAAAACTTTAATCCATTTTGACTTTAGTTCAGTGCATGGTTTTAGACCTGGGTCAAGTTTTAGTTTTTGGCATGTAGAGAGCCAGTTCTTCCAGCACCATTTGTTAAAGAGGCTATCTGTCTTCCAGTAAGTATGTTTGGCACCTTTGTCAAAGATCCAGTAGCTGAGTGTGTTCATACAGGTTTCTGCATCTTCTAATCTATTCCATTGATCCACAGGTCTATTTCATTGCCAGTACCATGCTGATTTTATCACAGTAGCATTGTAGCATAATTTCAAGTCAGGAATTGTAATGCCTCCTGACTTTTCTTTGTTGCCCAGGATTGCCTCTGCTATTCTAGGTCTTTTCTGGTTCCATATAAATTTTAGGAATGATTTCTCTAGATCTGGGAGGTATGTTGGTGGTAGTCTGAGAGGGATTGCATTAAATCTGTACAGCAATTTTGGGAGTATAGCTATCTTCACAAGGCTGGTTCTTCCTTTCCAGGAGTATGGAATATCTTTCCACTTTCTGAAATCCTCTACAATCTCTTTTTTAAGAGTACTGTAATTTTCCTTGAAAAGATCTTTGACTTCTTTAGTTAGATTAATTCCAAGGTATTTCACTTTCCTTGGTCCTATTGTAAAAGGTATTGTTTCTATAATTTCCCTCTCAGTGTGTTTGTTATCAGTGTGGAGGAATGCTATTGACTTTTGGGTATTGACTTTGTATCCTGCTGTGCTACTGAATTTGTGTATCAATTCTAGTAGCTTCTTGGTGGAGTTTTTTGGGTGTTCCAAGTAAAGTAGCATGTCATCTGCAAATAATGATAATTTAACTTTTTCTATACCTATTCTTATTCCTTGTATTTCTCTCTCTTGTCTAATGGCTGTAGCTAATTATTCCAGAACTATATTGAATAGGAGTGGTGATAGAGGACATCCTTGTCTTGTACCAGATCTGAGAGTAAAAGATTTCAGTTTTTCCCCATTTAGAATTACGTTAGCCATTTGGTTGTCATAGATGGCTTTTATCACATTGAAGTAAAGACCATCTCTTCCAATTTTCTGTAGCACTTTGAACATGAACGAGTGTTGGACTTTGTCAAAAGCCTTTTCTGCATCAATTGAGATGATCATGTGATTTATAGATTTGAATCTATTAATATGGTGTATTACATTTATAGATTTGCATAGATTGAACCATCCTTACATCCTACCTGGTCATGGTGTATAATCTTCTGGATGATTTGCTTTATTTATTTGTTTGTCAATAAAATATTGAGGATTTTTGCATCTATGTTCATGAGGGAGATTGGCCTGTAGTTCTCTATTTTAGTTGAATATTTCCCTGGTTTTGGAATCAGTATAATTCTTGTCTCCAGGAATGATTTTGGGAGGCTTGTTTCCTTTTCAGTTTCATTGTAGAGTTTGAGGAGATAGAAATAATATTGTCCTTAAATTTCTTGTAGAATTCAGCTGTGAATCTGTCAGGATGTGGAATTTTCTTTGTGGGTAGGTTTTTATTACATTTTGTATTTCATTGGCTGTTATTGGGTTATTGAGAGTTGTTATATCTTCTTGATTCAGGTTTGGTAATTTGTACCTTTCTAGGATTCTGTCCATTTCTTCTGCATCTTTTATTCAGTGAGGGTAAAAGTTCTCAAAGTAGCTATTAATAATCTTCTGAGTTTCCACTGGGTATGTGATAGTTACATCCTTTTCATTCCTCATTGCTTGTATTTGAATTATTTCTTTCTTCTTTTTGATGAGGTTAGCCAGGGTCTTACCTACTTTTTTTAATCTTTCAAAGAACCAGCTTTTTGATTCATTAATTTTTGAACTGTTTTCTTCGTCTCAATTGAATTAATATCAGTACTAATTTTTATGATTTCTTCCCATCTTTGGGCTCTGGGTTTGGTTTGCTCTTCCTTTTGTAGATGCAGGATGTACAAAATTAGGGTGTTTGTTTGTTTCCATTCTATTTTCCCAATGTATGAGTTCACAGCTATAAATTTCCTACTGAGGACTGCTTTCACCACATCCCATAAGTTCTGATAATTTGTGTTTGAATTTTCAATGAGTTGTAGATATTGTTGAATTTCTTGTTTAATTAGATCTGTGCCCCAAGGGTTGCTGAGTAGAGTGTAATATAATTTGCATGTATTTAGGGTTTTTTTCTGGTTTCTTTCTTTCTTTCTTTTTTCTGGAACCAGGGATTGAACTCAGGCCTTTGCGCTTGCCAGGGAAGTGCTTATTCCTCTGAGCTATTTTCCTGGCCCCCTTTTCTAGTTTCTTTGGCGGTTTATTTCAAGTTTCATTGCACTGTAGTCAGATAATATGTATGGGATAATTTCTGTTTTCTTGCATATAGTTAAGCATGACCTATGGATTCGTATGTGGTCTATTTTAGAAAATGACCCATGTGCAGCTGAGAAAAATATGTATTCAGCTGTTGGTGAGTGAAACATTCGGTATATGTCCACCAAGACCATTTGTTTCAAGCTGTGTTTCAGTTCTGTTATTTCTTTGCTAAGTTTTTGTCTGGTTGATCTATCCTTTTGGGATAAGGTGGTTTTGAGGTCTCCTGTTAAGATTGCGGTATTGGATATTAGATTTTTCATGTCCATTAAGATTTGTCTTATATAGTTGGGTGCTCCTGTGTTTGATGCATATACATTTATGAGTGTTACATCTTCCTCTTGAATTTTTCCCCTAACCAGTATATAGTGGCCTTCTTTATTTAGTTTGATCATTCTTGGTTTGAAGTTGAGACTGTCTGAGAACAGGATTGCTGCCCCTACTTTTTTCTGAGGTGCTGGAGCATGTAGTATAGTTTTCCATCCTTTGACTTTCAACCTATGAGTTTCTTTATGAGTTAAGTGTGTTTCTTGTATACAGCATATTGTTGGATTTTGTATCCTGATCTACTGTGCCAGTCTGTTTCTCTTAATTGGTGAATTGAGTCCATTTATATTGATGGTTATAATCGATGATTACATTGATGGTATTGACTTACAATTGACATGTTATTTACCTGCTGTTGTTTATTCCTTTTTATCTAGTGTTTAATTGTTTGCCCTATTTAGTGTGTTCCTTCTTTTCTCATTTCTGGAGTTCTGATCATGTTTGTCCCTCTCTAGAACATCTTTTAGTAATCTGTGTGTGGTTCACTTTGTCCTCATAAAATTCTTTATTTGTTCTTTGTCATGGAAATATTTAACTTCTCTATCATACTTGAAAGAGAGTTTTGCATGGTATAATAGTCTGTACTGGAATTTGTTTTCATAAAGGATTTGAATTATCCTGCTCCATGCTCTTCTTGCCTTCATGGTTTGTGAAGAGAAGTCAGCCATTATTCTAATGGGTTTAACTTTAAATGTGATCTG
The DNA here is from genome assembly GCF_000260255.1 of Octodon degus. Taxonomy (NCBI): domain Eukaryota; kingdom Metazoa; phylum Chordata; class Mammalia; order Rodentia; family Octodontidae; genus Octodon; species Octodon degus. The sequence continues at coordinate 1,519,409 of NW_004524670.1, read as the reverse complement.
TTTCTTTTCCCTAGTGGCTTTCGGTATAGTGTTCTTGCGCTGGATTTCTGGGATCTTAAATATTATATGTCTCAGTGTATTTTTAATTGGGTTGAAGTCATTTAGCATTCTGTATGCTTTAGGTTTCCTGAATGTCAGATTATTTCCTCATATTTGGAAAGTTTTTTGTTACTACTTCTGCCCATATGATTTTTATATCATTTATATTGACTCCTTCTTTCTCATTGATATGTATTAATCTCATGTTATTCACCTTTGCTTTGTCTTGCATGTGATGAATTACTTTTTCCTACATCCTAGTAGTTATTTTTTTCTTTTCAAAGTTTTATTGATAAACATATAGCAATGAGACAGTTTCAAATCAAATCGAAAGTACAGTTTCAACAAATAATACACTGCATATAC
>NW_004524670.1:1506903-1514789 GCF_000260255.1 Octodon degus | reverse complement strand
GTTCCTGGAACTCGGCAGAAATTCCTACTCGGCAGGAGGGGTGGGGCAGGTAAGGTGGAGTGGTGGGGGGTGGCCCGAGGGGGTGGGAGAGGTTCTGGCCCATGCTGCGCCTGGGCTGGGACTGGTCCTGCCGGCGCAGGGTAGCAGGAAGCTCTCCACACATTCACCGGACCTGGGCTAGGACTGGGTCTATCCTAGTTGTTTTTAAGAGATCTTTTCTTACCTTTTCATTAGCTGCAACAGCATCTTCAAGTTCTGAAACTCTATCTTCACTTTCCCTCAAATGGTTTTGCAAGCTTGTGATTGAAGTTTTAAGTTCCTCTATATTTCTTTGATTCTACTTCATATGATCTATTTCTTTCCTTTATTGCTCATTCAAGGAATCCATCACTTTTCTATTTTACTCTATTTTTTAAAATCAGTGTCTTCTTTAGAAATAGTTGTTAATTGTTTTACTTAAGACATTATTTCTGATCTGATTTCCTCTATATGTTTCTGCATTTGATTCTTTATTTCAGAAGCTCTTAATTCAGAGATTTTTTTCATTTCAGAGAGTAATTCTATCTTAATTCCTCTATACTTTTCTGCTGTTGTTTCTTTATTTTAGACACTGTTAATTCATAGATTTTTTTTTATTTCAGAGATTATTTCTGGTCTGTGTTCCTCTATACCTTCTGTTGTTGTTCCTTTACTTCCAACATTATTAATTCAGACATGTCAGCTGTGTTAGTGTCCTCTGAACTTATACTGAGTGAATTTGGGACCTGGGATTGCATTTTGTTCTTTCTCTTTGTCATTTTGTATAGTACTTTCCACTGACATTTGGTGTAGCTCTTTGGTGCAGTTGTAATTTTAGCACCTACTAAAATTCAGATACTGATATACCAAGTTCTAGTTTATTCAGTTGTGCCTGGCTTGGGTCTGGCTACTGTGCTCAGCTCCTTCCTGCTGCTTCACTTGGAAGTGAGCCTGCTGTGCCCCCCTGGTAAGATATTCTGCTTCTGGATTAGTGAGCCTGGGCTTTGGCAGGTCTGGAGGGCTCCCAAGAGTGCGTTGGAAGTTCTCACTCACAAGGCAGGTTGGGCTCACTCTGGAGGGGTGGGAGAGGTCAAGAGAAAGTGGGGAAAAGTCTCTCTCTAGTGGCAGGCCTGGGCTTGGTCAGGCCAGAATAGGACAGAGCAGTTGTTCTTCCACACACTCGCAGGGCCTGGAGTTCGGTGGATCTAGGGCTTTTTTTCTGTATTTTAAGGAATGGTCTACTGGGTATTCAGGGTCTCATTATCAGATAGGACTTGTAGCGACTCTCCTGTTTGCAGCCTCCCAACAGCTGAGATTACAGGCATGCACTACCACGCCCAATCTCAATTGCCATCTCAGCACACCCTGGGGGCAGGGCTGGCAAGGATTTCTTTCTTTTCACAATGAACTATTCTATCATGTGTAGGCACCACATTTTTATGTGCACATTATTTGAAAGACACGTAAACTATTTCTCCTTTTTGCTTATTGCAAATAGGGCTGCAATAAACATGGAAGTGCAGATGTTTGTTGAACATGGTGACTTCATTTCCTCTGACGTATATGGACTGGTGCTATTACTGGACCATGTGATAGGTACATTTTTAATTTTCTGAGGAAACTCAATAAGTGTGAAGTGAAAGCTCCGAATTGTGCCTCACAGCACAATTACCTAAAAAATTTCTAGGTTTGAGACTCTTGAGAAGTTAGAAATTTAGCTTTATTCTTATTCTACGAAGATATATCTCTCTTTAGATCTACTATTTCTTGAAGCCATTTTTGATCATTGTTCTACTAGCATAACACACGATATACTACAACAAACTTGTTGGGACAGTTTTTAAAGTAGGCAAAGAACATAGTGTTGTAGGCAGCTGAATTAGATAGATTATGGATAGTCGGATGGGAAAAGCCTTTTAAAGGACTCACTATGGAAGACAAGAAACCTTGCAAATGTGGGAGAAAAACATAGGCATCTCCTTTGTGCGCCAGACATCAAGACAAAAGACAAAACAAATGCAGCCACATGCCTCCCTAGGGATAGACATCAGAGTTTGATTGGCTTTGTGGGAGGTACCGGTGATCAAACTCAGGGCCTTGCACTTCTCAGACAGGTACTTGTGGTGCTGAGCTATCTCTCTGGCCCAGAGACTGGTATTCTAAATAAGTATCAATCACCTTTGAAAAAGCCAAGAAAAGTCACTGATCCAACCCCCTCCAGGAAAAGCCCCTGCTCTGTATTCTTGTCCACTTTCTATGTGACTCACTTCCCCATTTGATCCCCATTCAATCAATTTTACCTGAGCAATTACACTTCCTTGTAATCTCATTGGTGGACCATAGTTTGGTCCCACCTCATGCACATCTTGTGAGTTCCCATGTTTCCCACCTTAGACCTGCATCACATCTTGGTTTTGTTCTATAAAAATCCCCAGAAAAGGCAGGTTCCTTGGCAACCCATTCAAGTCCTCTTCAGTCCCTCTCTCAGACAGAAGCTCTTTTGCCACAAATAATTATATTCTGCTCTTAGCCTTCATTATTCCTAAAATTCATTCTTCATTTTTAGAGAACACAAACTTGTCTTGTGTGTCTTTCAAGTTGGAGCTTCATTTCCCTATATCAGTAGTAGTACTCCACTCTTCTGGGTAGTAATATAAAATTGAACACAATAATGTGGGACTAAGGAAGTGGAGATAGGAGTATTTGTCATCCCAAAAAGATGGAAAATGTCTTAAGACACAAAACAGGATGCCTGATATTCCTGAAGTCAGAATTCAATGTGACAATGCTAAAATATATATCATGACTCTAGACATTCTGTAATTCTCCTTGACAAAGACCAAAATTATCAAAGTATAATGAAAAGCCCAACTTGCAAATGGAAAAATGTAGCAACAACACTTAAGAATAGTTGATGAATTCTAGGTGGAAGAAATGGGCATATCACGTTACCTAAATTTTATATGACAACACTCTATTTGCTCAATTTCCATGAGCCAGTTCTGTTAGCCAGCGGACCTGACAGTTGTAGATAACAATATTGTGTAACCCATTAGTGAGATCTGTTCTGCCACCCAGACTCTGCCAATAAATAAATCGAGTTTTTCTTACTCCCTACTGGTATACTCCCTTTGCCATTTTCTTTCATCATCCTGAGGGTTGAACTAAACTTTAGGATTTAAACTGTGCAGAATATCTTTCCTAGCATTGCAAATAAATATTGATATACATTAAAATATTTCTAAAAGGGACAACTGAAGAGAGTATTACATATTCATATCAAGATAAGAAATCTCACTTTATGTCCAGATTCAAACTGTATCACAGTTCTCCCAATCTTCAACAGTTGTGTATGTGACTGAACTAAAAAAGTGATTTTTCAAAATGGAAAAGTATTTTGGATCTTATATCCTAGGTAACAATTATTGCTGAGAGAGGGAAAAAAAGTCAAAAGTGAGGTCAGATTTGTAGGCATGACTGAAAGTTTTTGAGGGGGACATGACTATCTTTTCTTTGTTTTTTAAGACTATTTTTTCCTGAGAAGCTGATATTTGAGTAACTAGGAGAGCCTTGGTGAATTCCTGGGGGAATAGCATGTCAGGTGATTATATGACACTCAGGACAAGTATCATCGATTTTTTTAACTCACAAATTCTGGTGCAGTTCCTGTACAGTGACTCAAAAATAAATATGTTTAGAATGAAAAATGAATCTCGACCCAGAGAAAATAATTTTTAGAGTACTTTAATTTTAATTATTTTATTTCTTTTAGTCAACAAATGGTGCCCCTCTCAGAATGAAAGATTTTAAGGAAAAGTATTCATGGCATAGGGTTAAGACAGGAATTTTTAGGCAAGGAAGATAATCTGGGGAAACCTAGAATTGGTAGGAAACAGAGAAATATTGTCTCTAGGTTCACAAAAGGGTGAATACACAATCTTATCTTTAAATCTTGAAGTGATCTTATTTTATACACCTTAGCTGGTTCTAGATATTTCATAAAGATAAATAGAACTTTTTAACTGGGTGGTCCTTGTGCATTTATTTATTCACTTACTTGTCCAGCGTCTAACCCTAGGTAATCCCACCCATTACAGATCAGGCAAAAGTTGTGCTAGTGCCCCCTTGCCTTATTTACTTTGGCTTTCTCCATCTCTCCTCCTGTTGAACACATTTTTCTCCCCCAGTAGCCATCTACACTGTTACACATGATATATATATATATATATATATATATATATATATATATATATCACTTTATTTGACTTGCTCCACTTATAATATCATATGAGTCCGTCTGTGGAAAGAACAGTTTATAGTTCACTTTAGCTCTCCAGGGTGGAACACAAAATTAGGACCAAATTAGGGATTAGTAATGGGCTTTCAAATAATCTGATTCTTGTAATGATTTTTTTTCAACTTGTGACATGGAGGTATATAGTGTTAAGTAGTTGAGTTTTCAAGATTGTGAAGTGATGTAACTGAAGAGGAGTATCTCTAGGCCACAAACAGCATTCTTTCAACACTTAAAAACAAAAGACTTGTAGATTTTTAAAATGAAAAGTGTCAGGTGTCATCAGCAAATAGTGGTTTTTGCTTATTTTTAATGAAGAATCCAATGAAACTTTGAATCTTTCATAATTTTCTATGGGTAAATTTAAAGTCAGGAGGAAGTGAAAGTTAAAGGGTAGAATATCTGAATGGCTGCTTTTGCGAGGGTCTCTACAAAGTAGAAGCAATGGCCAGTGTGGAATTAGAAGTCAGTCGAAGATAACTCTACTCTCTCTGAACTCCTTTGTACTTGCTATTAAGATTTTATATTTTAAGATTTCCCATTTTCTCATATGTCTTTCAAGCATTGCCTTATTCTTAATATTTTAAGATAAATTTGTATGCAAATATGCTCCACAAAAGTAATTTCAATATGAGTACTGAAATAGTTTTCCCTTTCATCATACACCTTAATTAATGAGTGATCTGACTTTGTATTGTTGAGTTTATTTCATTGATATTAACCTATAAAATATACTGTTTTAGGGATTATATGGTGCTATAGTTTGGAGTTTTGAAATGGTATTTTGGTATTTTATAATGAATCACCCAAGAATAACATACTACAAGTGCAGGAAATCTATTGACACACTAAATACGAACAAATCCAGCTGAGGGCCTAGAGCTCATAGCAATGCTCCCACCGGTCCAGCTGGAGGCCACAGCAAAGTCTCATGCAGGCCTTCTTCATGCATCTGTGCTGGAAAGGCCCAAAGGTCAGTGGTGGAAGCTAGGAAGTCTATGCCGGTGCGATGAAGAATCTGTGCTAGCAAGTTGAAGCATCTGAACTGTAGATAGGAAGCAATGCTCAAGGTAGCACCAGAACTCCCCAAAAAGTACCACAGTCATCTTCAGCAACAGTGCAGTCCCAAGCTCCTGCAGTGATGAGGAAAGCTGAGTTCTCACCAGGAAAGCCAATGTGACAAACTTCATGAGGCTGAGCAGTGCACCATCTTCCTCTCTGGAGGAATCGATGCTCAAGATGACGCAAGCTTCTCCAAAGCTCACTGGGAAAGCCAGCATGACAGGGTCTTCCAGCAGAACGGTCCAAGAGAACTAGCACCTTCCAACAGCTCCAATAGCTTCTTGGAACAGCATCCCTAACAGTGTTTTGGCAGGTTCTCCAGTTCTGCCTTTATTTTGCTTGCAACAACCCTCAGGTGGGCCTCCCACACTCAGCACCACGCTAGTTTATTAGCTGGGTGAAAGAAGCTGCCCACCAGTTAGCTCTCCACTACATATAGATTATATTCTAGTTTTGTTTTTGATAAGCTCTGGGAACTTGGGAAATAATTTCAACATTATCTGTCAACTCCCTTAATGAGAAAATTAGAATAAACTAGTATTTTTAAAGAGATAGAAAACAAGAATATAAATTTTGAGATTTGAATGTCTAGCAAAGGATTTTGTGATAATCCCTAGTAAAATCATATTTGTATTATATTTAGAAATCCTTGCACATAATATGTTCATAATTTCAGCAAACTAATTCTTTTCTTTACAGACTCAATTTTTCTAAATTATGTGTGTGTATGTCTGTGTGTGTGTGTGTGTGTGTTTGTGTGTGTGTGTGCTCTAATGGTGTCGATCTCAGGGCCTTCACACTTATTTTGAATCATTTAAATTGTATTTTGGTACAAGGTCATGATAATTTGCTGCTCAACAGGTTGGATAGGAACTTCTGATCCTCTTGCTTTGCTTCCCAGAGTGCTGAGATTAGAGGTGTGTGCTACTACACCTGAACTCTGAGGTGTTTCACATATCTTTTACCTATTCCAACACAAGTTTAAGTTTTGGGAACATTGTAATGGAAAGCTAATTGAAATTTAAATCCTAGATGCTGTTTAAGTTGCTGTTTAAGTTGTTCAGCCCTTTAGTTTATTACCAATAATGATGAATATTATAATGATATAATAAAATTAACATCTGAAAAGAGCTCTTCAACACACATCATTTATTTTTATGCAACAAATCTGGGAAGTTTATATTAACTTTAATATTTTACCCAGTGGATCTGACAACAGGTGAGATACCTTCATTGCCATTGTTTCTTCTTAACATGGATGGGATTTCAATAGGCATGATGATTTGAAAAAGATGGCATTAGCAGAATTTCAAATACACATCATTACTATTAATGATGCTTGTCATATTAAGTTGAAATTGTGGAACAAATATTTATTAAATGGATGAGTATCATAAATTTGTAAGCACACTGAGCAGGAATGCAGAGTGTATCAGTAAAGGATAATGAAAAGTATACAAGTGAATTGAGGATTATTTCAATATGCTTTGGGATTATCTCAAATTTGCCCACATATATTTTTTTCTATTACTATACAGAATTCCATAATCTTTGCTGGCACTTTATTTATTTCTGCTTCTGTGTAAAGACTTTGAGACTGTCAAGGCCTTGGCTATGTTATTCTTTTATGCAAAGCTACCTCTAGTGCATATTGGGGTTTCTTATACTAAGCAATTGTCTTGAGTTTACTGAGCAACTCTGTCCAATTGTCATTACTGAATTTCATTATTCTGGAAGGACATTGGTAGAGACTTTGTCATTTTCTGTTAGCTATAACACACATCTTTACTACGCATTGCTCTTATCTTTCCTTAGCCACTAAAGCCTTTTGCAGTGGATTCAAGGAAATCTGTATTGGTCAAGGTGCTAACAGGGATCACATTTTTTTCTAAAGTGCATAATTTAAAGAAAGGTAATAAGAAATCTGATATGTGACCCAAAATATAGATAAATCAAAGACAAAATAAAAGATACACTCTACAAAGCAGGGAGATAGATCTTTTGCAGATGTATACAGGATTTCTAAAAATATAGGAAAGGGAAAGAGAAGCAAATGAAAAAAAATTAAGGGTATGCTATGTATCATTTTCTCACAGTGAATATAATTGTTACATGGCACAAATGTGTCATAACAAAAACAAAAATATAAAAAGAGTACTGTAACATAGGAGAAACTGCCCTATCATCATAGATGGCCTTGCCTCTATCCAAGGTCCTGAGTTCAATCCCTGGTACTGAAAAAAAAAATTCTTAGAGGGTAGGCCAAATAGCTCAGTGGATTAAAGCACCTGAAAGCAGGTACAGGGGGCAAGGGTTTGATCCCCAGAACTGCCCTGCCCGGCCCTGCCCCAGGGCACACTGAGATGGCAATTGAGACTGGGACTGGTGGCGTGCACCTGTAATCCCAGCTCTTGGGAGGCTATAAACAGGAGAATCACTGAGAGTCTAATCTAGTAGTGAGACCCTGAACACACTGCAGACCCTTCCCTAAAATACAGGAAAAAAAAAAAAA
>NW_004524670.1:1490837-1506803 GCF_000260255.1 Octodon degus | reverse complement strand
GATTTGCAAAATAAATTTGTATCATAAATGAATATAATATTCAGCGCATTATAGATGAACAGGCAATGGGAGGAGAAATTACTATTTACTGAATATACATTTTGGTTGAAGAGAATAACGCCAAATTGCTATCACATGTCAGTATCCCTGTTATTTTAACAGATCTGCATACAAATAGGATGTGTTAAATGCACAGTGACTTAAAACATTTTGTTCAGGAGCCTTAGGTGTTACTGCTAGAGTAAATTCCCAAGTGATGCTAATTCTGCTACATCCACGTAACAATTTTAATACCGAAGTACTAAATATCACAATTATACTCTATTTTTCTTTTGTAAGTCACAGAGGGCTTCTTCTGCCAAAAATTGCATAAATTTATTTTGCATTGGTTTTTTCACTTTCCAAAATGTAAGTTTACTCATCATTCCAAATAATTAATCTTAAATAGCTGATGGAAAGGATGCACTAAGTAATAACAGCTTTACACGTGACATGACATTTTGATTTATTGTTAAAACTTAATAGAGTTTTCTAGATGGTAAATAAGGATACTGGCTTTTTCAGGCAACATATAAAAATACGTTGTTCATCTATAATGGCTGTGATTTTGATAAGGCCCTAATAGTGAAAGTGGTTACAGGAAAAAGGCTAGAAAGCTTGATTACAAACATGGAAAGAATATTTAAGGGGAAAAAAAAAAGAACTTAATTCCTTGTGGAAAGTCATTGAACAATCACTTAAATATTGAATAATATTTTAAACAACTTGATGGTTTTGTTTTTCCAGAAAGTTTAACTCAGCCTTTTCAGGTTGGATGAGTATTAATGATTAGAGGTCTTAGAAAATAATTTCCTTTTTTCAGAGATAACAGAAGCAAAGATGACCTGAAAGTAGAATTTAAAAGTATTTCAGAAATAGATATAGAGGTGGATGATTAATTGAATGAGGAAACATAGGTGAGGGAAGAGTCAATTTATCTTGGAAAAAAAACAGCTTTGGTTGTTAGGTGAATTGTACCATTACCAAGAGAAAGACACCAAGAGAAGTTGCAGAGTTGGATAGGAAAACAATGGGAAAGTTGAAATTGTTGCTGGCATGTCTTTGTTGTACCGCTTGAAGATGAAGCACATGAAGTAAATCATCTTTAGAATTTGCTGAGTAGACACCAATAATCAACCTGACATCATCCCAACAGCAAAACATTCCATTGCTGATTGTTAGGATAGGCGCATCATGTATTTGCTGAGCAGAAGCAGCCCTATCCTGCATTAATCCTTGTTTAAATTTAAACAGAAAAATGCATTTAATCAGCTGACTAATCAAATGAAAAAAATGCAAAGCATTTCTAAGGAGAAGAGACAGAAGAGAGTAGCTCCTGGATATATCTGATGGAATTTGCTAGAATTCATCTGTTCTCTAAAATTATAAGAATAACTATGTCACTCTCAAAACGAGAAGTGAGTTTAGAGAATAATTTAATGCTGCAGAAACTGAGTGTCTCCACACTTTTGATAATATTCGTGCGAAGAATGTATCTGGGTGGTTCTGTAATAATTTTGTAAATAATAATCATTTGGAAAAGAAATGAGAAGGCAAATACAGCACCAATAAACTTATTCCAAGTTGCTCGTCAGATATATTTGCTTATTTGAGACACAAATGAGAACTAGAATCCAAGTAAGAAACCATAAAGAAGTCAAACTAGTTATTCAGAAAAAGATACTGAAATTTATATATTTTCCTCCAGGGAACAATACTGAAGCCCTCTGTTAACACTTCTTTGCTCACAGTTTTATGAGTCATTCTAAGGAACATGGTGACCTAGTTTCCCAAACAAACTCTGGACAAAATTTGTAATGGAGGAAAGAACAATGCTATTGTGTTCATTTGTTTACTCAGGAACACCTCAAGCAATGAATTCCAGCATATGCTAAATACCCTGCACTGTAAATATATACCTGTGGAACAGTAACAGTAGCTGCAGGTTATGTAACCTTGCATTTGTCACGTCACCCCATGAGCACCCCTCACCTGCCAATCATGTAAGTATAACCTGACAGAGGTCTTGTAAACTAAAACAAATGTTGGAATTAGCTCTGAGGAGATTCAGCTGCAAACAGTAGAACACATAAATTTAAAACTTACACACACCAAAAATATACAAACACTTAAAAAAATAGAATAACTTTGAAACCTTTCACCAAATGCAAACATGGACTCAAATAGATCACTGACTGATCTGTAGAACCTGTGTACCTGGGATGGGAGACAGGAGAAAAGAAAACTCAGAGAGAGAGAGAGAGAGAGAGAGAGAGAGAGAGAGAGAGAGAGAGATTCTAGTTTTCTTTTTTGATTTTTTTTTCCGGAACTAGGGATTGAACTCAGGCCCTTGTACTTGCCAGGGAAGTGCTAGTTTTCTTTTTTGTTTCATATATATATATATATATATATATATGTAAAATAATTGTAATACTAATTTTTTGTTTGTGTGTTTGTTTCAAGGATAAAATTTAGGACTTTGTGCTTGCTAAGTAGGCACTTATGCCCCTGAGCTCTATCCCTGGCCCTTTGTAATACTAATTTCTATTAGTTTATGCAGAGAAAGTTCGTGCTTATACTGCTTGATCAATTTTGCATGCCTCTGGAAATCTGGGCAACTACACTGAGGATAACAGTATGCATCATAATAATGATTGTGAATTTCCCCCTGCCATCTTGTTTTGATATTTATTTATTTATTTATTTGGTTCAGGGGTTGGTATGCAGCTTAGACTCATAGTGATGCCCCATCTCAGCCTCCCCATTTCTAGAATTACAGCTGTGCATCACCGTGTCGTTTCAGTGGCCTGCACAGCAGCACGGCATGTGGTGCAGGGTCTGAACCAGGATCCTTGTGCTTGCCAAGCAGGCACTTTGACTGTTGAGCTGTCTCTCCAGCCTTATAATCTTGTTTTGAAATTCTGTGTCACTTTTATTGTTTTTTATTATCATTTAAATGAGAAACCCTGTAGAACTATAAAATTTCTGTAAAAATAAAAGAAATTTTTTGTAGGTTGTTTTAGACAAATATTTCTAAAATAAGACAAACAATAAATAGATAGATAAATGATTTCAAAGATAATAACTTTTAAACCAACATTACTTATTGAAAGTGACCAAAATAATGTACATATTAGGAAAAAATATTTTTTAAATTGTCTACAATTAGTTATAGTTTCATTTGTTACAACTTTGTGGCAGAAAATAATGCACTGGTTTCTAGTACTATTTTGTGAGTGAAATAAAAGAAATAGCATCACACTGATTTTTATTTTTGAGAAAATTTACCCTTATGTAAGTATTAGGTCAACAAGTTCTCCAAAAAATAATTCATACCATACAATGTTTAGGCAATCAATGGCTTAAAAATATTATTCCTAGGAGTCCTTTCATTATTTTTCTTTCTCTTAGGTTGGACATTTCTTGATATTACTAATAATCAGCTTCTTTCTAATCATCATGGAAAGAAAAAGTATTAATACCCAAAGACTGTAAGAAGACATCACAACTCTGAAAAATTTTTATCAGTAACTTTATTTTTCTCTTATAATAGAAACATTAAGGCTTTGGAACTGTTAGCCACGAGAAACATCTTCATTATCCAAAATCATTCTCTCTCTCTCTCTCTCTCTCTCTCTCTCTCTCTCTCTCTCTCTCTCTCCCTCACCCTCTCCCTCTCTCTCTCTCCTTCTCCTTTTTTCTCTCCTTCTCCCTTTCTTTCTCCCTCTTTCTGTCTCCCTCTCCCTCTGTTTCTCATATTCACCAATCTAGAAACCTTTGAGGACTCCTGGGCATATCCTGTGGCTCATCAATTTTCAATTCAGCTGTGGTGAAAAGCCCCTCACACATTTCTGACACATCACTCAGGAGTACATTTTGCTGTCCCTCTGATTACTTGCTCTGAAGCATGCTGCAAACTCATTTAAAGGCGGTTGTTCATTCTATGGGTACAGCACAGAAGGTGGAAGAACTTTACTGCTAAGAGTAAGCGAAACATAAGTGATGAGTGGATGGATAGACTTTGAACCTATCTTGTTGACTTGGGTCTTTTGGAGGCATAGTTTATGAGATTTCTTACAGGGTCCCCAGAAGAGCTGAGGACCAATGATTGCAGAGGTAATGGGCTCATAAGGATCATCTTGCTCCCCTTTTCACTTTGCTTCTTGTTCCTAAGTTCCTCTCCCAAATAAGTTCCACCCAAATTCTTACTGCAAGCTCTGATTTTGAGGCAACCCACACCAAAACAATTATCTTTATGTGTTCTAGCATTTTAATACAAACCAAGTTACATTCTTCTAAATACAATATATTGATTAATTTTCACAGCAAATATGGAAGAATATAGTGATCTTCCATTTTAGGCAAATTATTACTATGGTGTTAACTACTAGAAAAACTGAATAATTTTATTATTGAAAATATATTTACATATATACTTGTTTCTCTCCAAGAAGTTTAATGACAATTCTTATGAAGCCAGATAGGCCATAGAGTTTGTTTATAATAATCTTCAAAGACTGGCAGCATCTGACAGCATCTCTCAGATTCCATTTCAAAGGAAGACATTCCCCTTTGAGGGAGCCTCCTGTGATTTTTGTCCAGATGTTGTTACTTCTATTCTGGCTTAATTCCAGATCACATAATTTCAGTAGCTTATATAACTTCCCTTGTAATTCACAAAATATCTACTGTTCAGATGTTTATATCCTCATGGAGCAGAATTATAATCAGGCAAACATTCTGAAATAAATTAAGGCATAACATATTGACATGTTTTATATCAACAGTTATTTGGATCATCATCATGCAATAAGGAGAGCAGAGGAAGGTTCAATTTGATTGTACTAAAACTCCAAAAATGTGTGCATATTTTTTGGTTCAATTCATGAACTAGATGTTACATTATCAGGTTGCAATATCTAGAGATGGAATAGAGTTAAGAGCTAACATTTATATAAAATTTTGCGAATAACTTCATGCCATTAAAATAGTAGATTCCTGAACAGAATAAGTCTAATCAGCAACATAGATTAGATTGAGTGACAGCAGCTAGAAAAAATCCAAATAGGAATGATCTAAAGATAAGACTCATTCTCCCTCATGCAAAATCCAGTAAGTAGTCTATGAAGGTAGTATGAGTCCATGACCACCAGAAGTACCTTACTATGTTCCACATGGCATTTACATCACAGATATGAACATGATTATGTTGTATCTATAACATATACAACCTAACCAGCAGGAATACAGAAAAACCCAATGTAGAAGTTCTCCTTTCTCTTAAAATGACTGCACTGAACAATGACATTTGTTTGCGACATCCCTCAATCTAAGTTCAAACCAGGCAAGAAATGTACACTCCCCTCTGAGCAGCCATCTTCCAGCTAACACAAGAAGCTTATGGAAAGAAAATGGACATTATGAGTAAACTATCACCTGATACATGTAGAGTTTAAATCAAGCAAAATTATAATTTATTACTTGTGAATTTATGTTGTCATTCATTCCATAATTGACCTACTTCAGCCATAATTTCTGGCAGCTCTGAAAATAGGAATTTTATTCTTAGCCTGTAATGTCATTTCAATCATTAAATAATTATATGTGTATCATATACTAGGGACTAAATAGATAAGGCAGAAAGATATTAGGCAGATAACACTCATTCTGATATTTTTATTGGTGCATTACTTGGGTATTTTGGGTTGCTCATTGGGAGGAAGGACTAAGAGTTCAATTTGTTGTTCTTTTAACAAGGTGGTTGAGTTGACCAATCAAAAAAGGAAATTAATAAGCAGGAGATTGTTACAATTCATTGGTAAGGCCTAATTCCATTGGTGGCGGTGGCATAGACCTATAATCACTGCACTTAGGAGGCTGAAGAAGGAGGATTGCCATGATTTCGAGGCCAGACTGGCCTACATAGTAAATTCAAGGCCTGCCTCTCACTCTGAGGTACAGAGTGAGACTATCTAAAAAATAAATTAAATTAAAAATAAAAGCCTAATTCATGTATCATTTTCATCTAAATACACAAATGACAAAAAAGCACACTAAAAAGATTTTTAAAATATGCTTATAACTGTTATCTATTTTATCTTTTGTCCTAAAAATATTAGTATTATAATAATCCTCAATTGTTTCACCCGAATCACCTGAGGCTCGGGTAGATTTGCAGTCTTGCCCAAAGTCAGACAAAACACATGGTCGATTACCCAAGGAGGATAGTAAGTGATGTTCGCCCGCGGAGGAGACCACTTAACACACTCAACTACGTGGCTTTCCAAGTCTACTTTCAAGTCAGGAGCCCTTTCACTCATGCTAATTTAATTGAAGTTAATGATCCCTGTGAGGGCACGCGGTGAAGTGTACCCAGGAACTGTGTGCAGAGACAGTGGGAGGTTGGCTCACTTTCAGAATAGACTTCCTTCTGACCTAATAAGATTTCTATTTCCACAATTATCATAGTCAGAATTTAAAAAATTGTTTGATCATCTTTCAAAAGTACTCAGCTTCATCCAAAATAAAATGAGATGTCTTCATGTGGTGTCTGAAAATATGAGGGAAATGATAATTTCCTGGCTTATTTTCTTAAAGTGCAGACACTAATACTTCAGACCATGAGCATTAACGAAACATTAAATCTCACTAACCAATACGCAGGGTTTAAAATACTATAAACAGTAACACCATGTTCTTTTCTCCTAATTACTTTTATGTAGAATCTTCTCTCTAATCATAAAAAATAGCTAATTTTCTTATAAAGGACAAGAATTGGTACAGAAATGAAGAGGTAAAAAAATAAATAGTAGCTTCTGGCATAAAAAAAACACATGACAGAGAGTGTCTGAGAGAATTTCCTCAATTTTATATACATACCTCTATATTTATGTAGAAAGAATCATGGAAATTAGGATCAAAGGGATTCTCCCTTAGTAAACAGATCTTTGTCACTAGGTTGATGCTCTTAACATGGGAGACTATGATTTAGGAGAAATAAAGCTGCAAAGTTCACTTGGAGTGGAGGCCAAAAAAGACAAGGAAGCCCCAGGGCAGGACAGAGTATAACCCTTGTCTTTTCCTCTCTCCTGCTTTTCAGAGGTTTATTTTGATGTGTCAAGATGTATTTTGCTTTTATTTACACTATTCTAGTCAATATATTGCTTGCCTTTCATTGGCTTAGGTATACTAGCAGCTGTTTTTATTTCAAATATTATTCTTTCTCCTTCCTTTTATGGCCTTATGGCCCTTCTCCAAACACACACATATGTTAGACTCCTACTGTAATCTATATAATTCTTTCATGGTTAGTTTTCCAGTGTTGTTTTCAGCTTTGATAAGAGTTTACTTATTTATTTATTTATTCTGATCATACACTTTTTCCTTCATCTTAATCTATACAATAATACAACCTAACATTCTGTGGATTTAATTTTAGTCAAATTTTTGAATCTACCAACATATGAAGATTCTCCACTTAAATAAACTTTAGTTAGGATTCTGAATCCTTTTGTAAGCTTTTCTGTGCATATTAAAAGCACAGAAAACTCAGTTTCGCAATAACCTCCCACCCTGAGATGTCATGCTCTTGCTATATAACCTGGTTCCTCACTTTCTGCATTCCCCTGGCTAATATCTTGCCACTCTGACTTGGTTTCAGTAGAAATTCTGTTGGGTAAGTTTAGGAAAAGTCCTTTTTATCCCTGGGGTTTCCTCTTAGTAGTTTGGGTTTTTTTTTAATTTTTATTTTTTTATCTCAGACCTGACTCTGCTTCTTAGATGTGTTTCTATATGCCTATGTGGAGCTTTGTTCCTCTGTGATATCACAAGACACTTGCTGAACCCTGACAATTTAAACTTAAAAAAAAGAAGAAGAAGAAAGAAAGAAAGAAAGAAAGAAAGAAAGAAAGAAAGAAAGAAAGAAAGAAAGAAAGAAAGAGGAAAATAAAAACTAGTCTGGAAACAAGTTACTGATTCACTGTTTTTTTTAATTTGACAGTATTTATTTTATTGCATAAGTCTGTTTTCAACTTAGTTGTTCATACTACCAGATACATGGATGCAAAACTGGAAAAGGAAAGAAAAAAGTTGTAAGAGAGAAAGAAAAAAAATATTTTTTAAATTTTTTTAAATTTTTTTTGAAATTTATTTTATTTTATTTTTTTATTTCAAAGTTTTATTGATAAACAGATAGCAATGAGACAGTTTCAAATCCAATCGGAAGTACAGTTTCAACAAATAATACACTGCATATATTCTTCTTAGTGGTTAATTGCTGTACAAGAAGTGGACTTGTGATCCTATTTACAAATACCATTAGAACAAATCATTCTATTCATTAAGAGAATGCAACTATATATCTATCCTAACCTCTTTGAATACACAGATACAAAATGGACATTCATCGGTATACCCCATTTTTTCTAAGTTCCGTTATTGAATATTATAGGTGTGTAAACTCAGCAAAATATTCTAAAAGAGTCCAGTAGCCCATAATAGCATTGGGTCTTCTGTTTAACTGGCAATGTCAGAATTATTGACCTGAGTCCACTGATTCACTGTTGATCCCAGTTTCTCTCCTCCACCACAGAATTCTTCTACCCATGAGGATGGTTAACTTTACCGTACTTTTCACAAGTAACACTGAAGAACTTTTTCTTGCAGTGTGTTGTTTTCACAACTACCTGTGTATCTCTTGGTGGACAATGTTTACAGATTGGTAAATGTTTCTGTTGTTTAGTTTTTATACCCTGTTGTTTTGTCTCATAGATAGAACTTTTTCAGATCTTCATGAGGATTCCAATTATAAAGTTTGGTATGTATTCTTTTTTTTACAGAATTTTGCTTCTCTTTCAGATTGCGAGATATTTGCTGAACCCTCATAGTTCTTACATACTAAAAAGGGAAAAGTTAATCACTACATGAATTCTCTATAAGTGGGTAATACTTGCGGATTTGAAGAAAATTTCTAGGGTAAGAAACTACAGTTCTAATGATTAGCTTGATGAAACCCTAAATTCTAGAATGTAGTGCAACTTTCCAGTGTTTGACTTGTTTCTTTTCATTTTAATTTTCAATACATTTGGGCAAAGTAAATTGTTTTCTTTTGTAAGTTAATCGTGTATATTTTGGTCATTCTATAATTACAAGAGGGAGAAATAGTTCTGTTTAACATAAGAAGAATTAATCAAAAATTACACTGAATACATTCTTCAAAAGAAACTCTCCATTCATGAAAATAAGAAACTTTCAGTAAGTTGTGTTCCAATGCATTTATTTGAATACTCATTATTAAATATTCAGAATTGATTCTTTTATTTTAAAATATTCTTACTGTTTCAATTTTCCATTATAAATAAAGGCAAACTAGCATACCATATTGTCAAATACTTGGCATATTAAGTATGTCTATAGCATGTATTGTCTTTTTCTTATACTTTAGAAATTGAATTTATGTTAAATTTCTATTTACACTTTTTAAAAATAATTTTATTGAGAAACAAATAGCAATGAGACAGTTTCAAAATTGATTACTAGCACAGTTTCAATAATTAATACATTGCATATTGTTGTCTTAGTAGTTACTCACTGTACAAAATACAGACATGATATCCTGTCCACAAACACTATTAGAACAAATCTCTCTATTCACTGAATTAAGAGAATGCAACTGTATATCCATCCTAACTCTTTTGAATATACAGATACAAAATGGTCATTCATTTGTATCCCCCTTTTTATTTAGTTTTGTCAGAGAAGGGTATTCCATTGCCATTTAAATACTGTAGGTGCATGAATTCAGCAAAATACTCCAATATAGTCCAGTAGTCCATAATAATAGTGGGTTTTCCATAAGACTGGCAATGTCAGAAGTTGTTGACTTGAGCCTTTTACAGCTCAGCATATTAATATGGCTTTACATTTTATGCTTTTCTGCTGGATGGTATTTACACTTTTATTTATTCATTTGAGTTCTGAAAATGGAATAAAAACCACCATTATTTCATATAATTGAATTGTCATTACGATAATTTTTCTTAATGTCATCATGAAATATGATACAGAATTGGACAGAATTTGCTACAAATATGGTTAAATGATAATTTTTCAGAAGCATAAAGAGGCTAATTAAGAAGAACTTTTGAAGCATGCACTCATGGAGAATAGATAAAAGATAGAGTCTGGTCATTAGCTGAGTGTTCTCAGTGAAATCAGGGTGTCCTCAGAATGGTCATTTAAGGAATATATTTCCACGAACTAAGAGCAAACATAAACCTTTGATCCTTTAACTTTTGGGTTTCAGGTATGTAGTCTCCCCAACAAGAAAAGTAACTAAGACAATATGTAACTACCACATTTTATTTTCCATTCATCTGTTGATGAACATATAGGCTGCTTCCAACCTCAGGCCCTGGTGAATCGTGCTATTATGAACACTGGTGTGCAAATATCATTGTGCATGATATTTTCTCTATCTTTTGAGAGGATAGGAAAATTGCTACTAAGGGATCAGATGGAATATTTTGCTTGTTTTTTAAGAAATCTCCATGTTAATTTCTTATGTTAATGTTACTAGTGTACACACCCAACAATAGTGCATAAGGGTTCCTTTTCACATACAGCATTTTCAGGACATGTTATCTAATTTCTCAATGAAAGCCATCGTTTCTGTAGTAAGATGGAGTCTCTATGCATTTTTCTTGTAACCAGTGCTTTAGAATATATTTTTTGTATTTATTGGGAATTTATATTTCTTCTTCTGAGAAGTTTCTGTTCATTTTAGTTTCCATTTTTTGACTGGGAATTTTATTTCAGCAGTCTGATTTTTTAAGTTCATTATGCATTCTAGATATTAGCCATTTAAGGAATATGTCGTGATTTGTGTGTGGATACCCTGCCCCAAGCCTCATATAGTCATGAGGTCAGGCTTTTCAGAAGCAACTGAATGTGGCATGTGTGATTGGTTCATTTTCTAGTGTTGGGATTGGAGAAAGAATGCTACCCATATCCTACTGAAGGTGACCTGGATACAATATAAGACAGGAAAACAGGTGTGCTTCTCACTTTTGCTCTTGTAGCTTCTGTATCTTCTGCTGCCATGAGCTATTGTCCCCCTGCCAAGATGCCCTGCGTTGTCACCAGCCTATTATGGACTGAAATCTGTGCAAACTGTGAACTAAATAAATCTTTCCCTTTTAGACTTCAGGTATCAAGTATTTTGGCTCAACAACAAGAAAAGTAACTAAGAAGGAATAGTTTGCAAAATATTTCTTTCCATTCTGTAAGTTCTCTCTTGACTCTGTTGGTTTCCTCAGCCGTGCATAAGTTTCTCTTTCTGTTATGATCTCATGTGTTGATTCTTGGTAAGTTTTTCTTAAGCAGTAGGGGCTCTATTTAAAAAAATCTCTGCCTATACCAAGTCACCTGTTTTATCTTTAAGAATATTAAGGGGCCAGGGAGAAAGCTCAGTGGAATAAGTTCTTGCCTGGCAATCCCTGGTACCATAAGAAATTAAGCTTTTCTGTTTCAGTGTTTAGGTATTTGATCCATTTTTATTTTTATTTTATTTAAATACACAGTGAAACATATGGACCAAACATCTGCAAGTGAATAACCAGTTTCCCCACAATAAATTGTGTAGGGACTGTCCTTCCTTCATTGTGGTAATTATTTTTAAAATCAATTTACATTTGAAACTGTGACCCATGGATCAAGAAAAATTTTGGCACATAAAAAATTCTTGAATCATATATTTATATTTTTACTATAGCATATTAAATAATATTGTATTATTAGAGAAGCTATATTTGGAAAAGTCTTTGAAGGACCTTTTCATACTTGATGCCAGTTCAAATATTGCAGGTACTTGAATTGAGCAAAATATCCCAATATAGTCCAATAGTCTATAATAGTATTGGGTTATCAGGAGAACTGGCAATTGTCAGAAGTTGTTGACTTGAGCCTTTTACAGCTCAGCATACTAATATAGCATTGCATTTTATACCTCGTGGTTATACTTTTCTGCTGGATGGTTAAGACCAAATTAAAGCAAGACCTATATAACTAAAAATGTAACTTTTGTATCTGACAAAGTCAGTGAAATCCTCTCAGGATTTACCCTGAAACCATGTAATGTAACACCTATCTCTGACAAAACAAAACAAAAACTTGGGATATAGATGAAGGACTATTTTATAATGAATATATATATATATATAATAGTTAGCATAGATATACAGCTATTCCTCTCAGTTCAATGAGACAAAAGATTTGTACTAATATTGTTTAGACAAGAGATCATTTCTGCATCTTATACTGTCAATAACTACTATGAAGACAACAATATGCAATGTATAAATTATTGTAACTGTCCTAATAACCTGTTTTGAAATTGATTGCTATTTCTTTCTCATTAAAATTATGAAATTTTTTTTGAAAAATTAAAGAAATATTGCATTATTACAAAACTAGTGTTCCATTTCTCAATAAGAAAGCATAGTTCTATAAGATAAAGTGTCATCTTTGTAACATATACTTACAAAGAAAACATTTATTTATAACCAATATGTATACTCTTCTTTCCAGATGATTAAAAATTAACATGAGTGTATTAGTTTTTACTCAAAACCTAATGATAATTGAAAGGATTTTGTCAATATTTTAAGGTATATAATGGAAATATACAAACAAACCACATATAGTGAGATATAAGCTTTGTATCTAATAGCCAACACTTACTGAGTGTTGAACAATTATTGTATATTTTATAATTTAATGATTACTACAAGCACATAATATACAAACATTTTGACATGTCTTAGAGTTTGAAAATAGGTGTAGGGCCGGCCAAACAGTTCAGCAGATTAAAGTGCCTGCTTAGGCAGATGCAGGGGCCAGGGGTTCAATCCCCAGGACTGCCGTGCTGTCCCTGCTCCCAGGGTGCACTGAGAAGGCAATTGAGGCTGGGCATGGTGGTGCACACCTATAATCCCAGCAGTTGGCAAGCTGTAAACAGGAGGCTCACCACAAGTCTGATCTATGCAGTGAGACCCTGTACACCCTGTACACTCTATGCACCCTGTCCTAAATACAAAAAAAAAAAAAAATAGGTGTAAAACGTTTGTTACCTTTATTTATAAGTTGCAGAGCTTGATTTTTGACCAGGGTTTGTCTGACTGTAAAAGCTGTGTTAGTACTAATGCATTCTATTAATTATTTTCATCATATTTGATCATGGACCAGGAAATTTAATTGTAACTGATGTAAGAAGAAGCAATTCAGATGTAGCTTTTGTCCTATGTACATTACATTCTAATAAGGAAGGTAGGCATCAGGTAATGGAAGAAGATATGCAGAAACAACTTCTATGGACCTGGCATGCATAACACCATTGATGTTTTGGAGTGGATTGTGTGCTCAGATTTAGAAACACTGAACTTAACCTGCAATTGTCAAGTTAGTTATGATGTGCACTGGTCACAAACTTAGAAGGGGATCTGAAAGATGCACTGGTTTTTGAAATTTCCTGATTGATAAGTATATCTTATGAAAGAGAATCAAAACATGCAAATCACATAAACTATGCCAAAAGATAAACCTGAAATGAGACGCAACTGACGATGTAATAGATCTGCTACAGCTCGTGTCTGGATGCTACCTCAATGCCTCATGTAGCCACAGGTAGGGTTTTTCAGAATTAGCTGGATCTAGGATGTGTGATCCTGGGATGAGATTATGATACTGGAATCACGGTGGTATGTGTTTGCTAAATGAATCCACTGATTGGTTTGTCCCACACAGTGGATCATGGGAAGGCCCACTCTGGGTATGAGTGCTGCTCCCCCAAAGGGAAGGTAATCTGGAAAAAAATATGAAGTACAGAAAGAGCACTGCTGTGGGCACTTATAGCTTCACGCCTGCTGCCACGCTGCCTTCTGCCTTCTGCCCGCCATGAGCTGTTTCTACTCTGCCTCACCACCCTGCCTTGGAGCCTGTCAGCTATGAACTAAAACTTCTACAAACTGTGAGCCAAATCAACCTCTCCTCCTTAACTTTGAGTGCAAGGTATTTTGTCTCAGCAATGAGAACAGTAACTAAGACAATCACCACTAGAACCAACAGGACGTAGCACTGGTTAGGGAAAACTGAGTACCACTTAACTCGGCTAGGTGCACTAGATTTTGGATCAGTTATCTCAAACGGTCACATAACTTGAAGTTAGACAGTTCTTACAGGTCTCCTCACTGTACTCATAAGCATCATCACAATGCCTTTGATGGCCCCACAGTACAATACTCAGATGGAAATGGACAAAACCTGCACTTTTGCTTGAACCATAAGTGGTTATAGAATAAAGGACAAATTATCAAGAAATACATGAGTTTTGGAACTGTGAAAATGATTGATGATCACAAAGAAAATAAATAGAAAATAAGTTTTCTTTCGGTATAGCCTTGCTCAATGCCTGAGGCTGTTGTTGCATTTTATATTAAAGCTTAAGAACTTTAAAATGTGTCTTAAAACTATAAATGAAAACCTAAAAAAAAAAAGAATTCTTTTTCTTACCATAGCTTAGAGGACTAAGGCAAGTGAATGTCGAAACCAATTTTCACATTTAAGATTTTATACAGTTTTAGCTATATTTTTAGAAAATCTTTTTAGCTGTTTTTAAAATATATAAAGCCACTACAACACACTAGCACAATGAACATATTCATTAAAAGTTAAAGGTTTTACTATATTGCCATATTGACCCACAACCTCTTTCACATTACTGTGGGCAGTAAAATTGCAATACAGAAAATTATTTTTCAAAATTTATAAACTATTGGTTTTAAATGTATTTCATCCTTAAAACTTACCTTTCAAACATGTTCCAATGCATACTAATTTCTTTTAATTTTCTCTATTGTCTTTTCTCCCAAGTCCAAGTTTTCCCACGAGTTCAAATTTTATTCTTTGAGAACTTTGCTCCTAAGCATACGTAAAGAATTTATCAAACATCCAGTCATCTCATTTTTGACCTTTTTAAAATTATAGTCACATTTCTGTTGCACTTTTAATCATTTACATATCAATAAAAAATAATCCATTGGATGAAGACAGAAGTCTGGGGACCAATTTAGAGTAATTGTCAAATAGTAGATAGTGCTTTAGAAACTTAGTACATACAGATTTGATGAGTAAGTCTCCTACCATTGTGACATGAGTCTCTTACTGATTATTCGTGAAGTGGTGATATTATTCTTCAAAACATTTTCTTGAAAAAGAAACAAGTGTGACTATATGAAGAACATTTGAAATGCAGCAAGCAAACAACAACATTAGAAAATCTCTAATCTCAACATTGTCTGTTATGGCTTCTTTGTAGATGTCCTCCAAAGTGCCATACAGTCCTAGGTGTGGCTTTTTCAGGGTTGGCTGGATCAAGAGTGTGTGATGGGATTAAGAGGTAATCACTGAATTAGCCCACTGATTGGTGGGGAATCTGGCCTAAGCAGGGTTTCCCAGAGAGAGTACAAAAGGGACAGAAAGAGATTGCTCTTTTCTCTTTATTACTGTCTTCTACCTGCTCACAACTCTTTCTCAGCACATAGAGGCTGGATCCTATATGACCATGTGAATCAAAATAAAACATTTTTCCTTTAACTGTGGGTGTCAGGTATTTCATCTCAGCAAAGAAAAAAGTCAGACAATCTCTGACTCATTTGTTTTTGGTTCACTGCTTTTGTTCATTCACAGTCTCTAAAGACAATCTTAAAAGCAAAGGTAGGGGTTTTTCATAAAATATTGGTATAATTAAGACATGAAAAAATACTGCTAAAAATCTATGACAGTTGCATAATTTTATTTTTTATTTTTTTAACATTTATTGTGTGTGTATGTGTGTGTGTGTGTGTGTGTGTGTGTGTGGCCAGCTCAGCCCAC
>NW_004524670.1:1464094-1490737 GCF_000260255.1 Octodon degus | reverse complement strand
TGGGGGATTGAACCACGGTCCCTGTGCTTTGCCAAGCTTGTTCCAAGTAGGTGCTTTAGACCACTGAGCCATCTCTCCAGCCCATGAAAATTGCATAATTTTATCAAGAATAAAGCTAACCCTAAAATAAAGTCATCAAGCAAAAGCAAAACAAAAATTAGCATAACAAAGTGAGTCTTAAATTGGATGTGGTGGCACCTGTGATCCTAGCACTCTGGAGGCTGAGGCAGGAGGATTGCTGTGAGTGTAATGTCAGCTTGAGCCTCAGAGTAGGATCCTGTCTCAAAAGAAAAAAGAAAAAAAAAACCTGAGACTTAAGGTGTGGTGCCTTTCTTCTCTGCCAATAATCCAATAAAAATTACAAACCAAATACAAAAAAATTATGAAAAAGTAAATAAGGTTTATATTTGGAAAAATCAAACACACGTGCATCCACACACAAGAGAGACTCACATGTCAGAAGAAGCATCAATGGAACTGAAGACTTAGGACAAAATAACAATGAGATCAATGTGCATCACAGCTAAGTGTGGTGCTACCAATAAATGAGCTATTCACTGAGGAAAAGAACAGTGTGTTACCTCCCCCTATGCCCCTGAAAAAGTTACAAAGCCATAAGATAACAGCAAAAACTAGTGAAACATAAAGCGAGAAACATTAGAAAAATGTTTTTAAAAGGCTAATAAAATATATACTTTAGGAAAAAAGACCAAGTAATTAGAAATAGGGATGTCACAATAAGAAAAAAAGAGATCCTATTTGCATTGTAGATAATTGTTATATTAAATGATATTTGAACTGTAATCCTATAAGTTTGACAAAATAAAAATTGTACATGAAATTTTACATACAAGAATAAGAATTAGGCCCAGACCTCGAGGCATCGGTGCTGTGTGGTGGTGGTATTTCGTTGCTTGTCGGCCTGTGAGCAGACATGGCCTCAAATGACTATACTCAACAAGTAACCCAAAGCTATGGGGCCTACCCCACCCAGCCTGGGTAGGGCTACTCCCAGCAGAGCAATCAGCCCTGTGGACAGCAGAGTTACAGTGGCTATGGCCAGTCAGCAGACACTTCAGGCCATGGCCAGAGCAGCTATGGTTCTTCTTATGGACAGACTCAGAACACAGGCCACGGCAGCAGTCAGCTCCCAGGGTTATGGCTCCACTGGTGGCTAGGGCAGTAGCCAGAGTTCCCACTCATCTTACAGCCAGCAGTCCTCTTATCCTGGCTATGGTCAGCAGCCAGCTCCCAGCAGCACCTCAGGAAGTTATGGTGGTAGTTCTCAGAGCAGCAGCTCTGGGCAGCCCCAGAGCGGGAGCTATGGCCAACAGTCTGGCTATGGTGGACAGCAACAGATCTATGGACAGCAGCAAGGCTCCTACAATGCCCCTCAGGGCTATGAACAGCAGAACCAGTACAACAGTAGCAGTGGCGGTGGTGGAGGGGCCAGTGGAGGCAATTATGGCCAAGATCAGTCCTCCATGAGTGGTGGCGGCGGTGGCTATGGCAATCAGGACCAGAGTGGTGGTGGCGGTGGCGGCTATGGGGGAGGCCAACAGGACCGTGGGAGCCGAGGCAGGGGTGGTGGTGGTGGTGACAACTGTAGCAGTGGTGGCTGTGAACCCAGAGCTCATGGAGATTGCCATGGAGGCAGAGGCGACATAGGAGGAAGTGACTGAGGTGGCTTCAATAAATTTGGTGGCCCTCAGAACCAATGATCATGTCATGATTCTGGACAGGATAATTCTGACAACAACACCATCTTTGTGCAAGGCCTGGGTCAGAATGTTACAGCTGAGTTTGTAGCTGATTACTTCAAGCAGATTGGCATTATTAAGACCAATAAGAAAACCGGACTACCCATGATTGATTGGTACACAGACAGGGAAACTGGCAAGTTGAAGGGAGAGGCAACAGTTTCAATTAATGACTCTCCTTCTGCTAAAGCAACTACTGACTGGTTTGACGGTAAAGAATTCTCTGGGAACCCTATTAAGGTCTTGTTTGCTACCCGGCTAGCAGATTTCAGTTGGGCTGGTGGCAATGGCTGAGGAGGCCGAGGAAGAGGAGGACCCATGAGCCGTGGAGGTTATGGAGGTGGTGGCAGCAGTGGTGGCGGCCTTGGGGGGATTCCCCAGTGGAGGTGGTCGTGGTGAAAGGCAGCAGCGAGGTGAGGACTGGAAGTGACCTAATTCTACATGTGAGACAATGAGCTTCTCTCGGAGAAATGAATGCAACCAGTGTAAGGCCCCTAATCCAGATGGACCGGGAGGAGGTCCAGGAGGCTCCTATATGGGGGGTTAACTACGGAGATGATCGTCATGGTGGCAGAGGAGGCTATGATCGGGGCAGCTACCCGGGCCATGGAGGGGATTGTTGGGGCTTCCGAGGGGCCCGGCGTGGAGGGGACAGAGGAGGCTTTGGCCCTGGCAAGATGGATTCCAGGGATGAGCACAGACAGGATCGCAGGGAGAGGTCCTATTAGTCTGGATCTGAGATTCTGGAACAACTTTTTCCCCTGTACCCAGTGTTACCCTTATTATTTTGTAACCTTCCAACTCCTGATCATCTATGGAATTTTTTTGTGTGTGTGTCGCACTACGTAATTGTAACCATACCTCTGGTTCTCATTAAAAACCATCATTTTAGTTGAAAGAAAGAAAGAAAGAAAGAAAGAAAGAAAGAAAGAAAGAAAGAAAGAAAGAAGAAAGAAAGAAAGAAAGAAAGAAAGAAAGAAAAGAGTAAGAGTTAGGCTATAATGACTAAAGTATTTTAAGTAGAATTCCAAAATTTTCCCCAATGAGCATCTGTTCCATAACCTTAAGTATGAATTTTAACAAAATCTTCAGACAAGAGGTAAGCTATGTATTATTTCAAATGACTAAGAAATCATGCAGAAGAGTGGGCCAAAATAATTTATAAAGTTAGTCTTGATTTGATAATAAACTAAAATAATGCTGAAGACATTTAACAATTCAGATATTTTAGAAAATCACTCACAACTAAATATCATTTGTTTTAAGAGCTCAGGAAAATTTTCACATTAAAACATATGTTAGTATTTTAACCCAACTGAAAAATTAAGAAAAAGTGAAAATTTCATCCCCATAGATGACAAAATCCAAGCACAGCTTATAGAGAACAGAAGTGTTGACTTTTAAAAATTATCAGTGGGGTTAATAAAGTAAAACAGTGTTTGGGGAGAGTCAAAAACCATATACAGAGTATATAAAAAATAAAAGATACATAAATACCAATAAAGCCAGGATTTTAAAAGTAATAATGTTAACTTTCACGTAAGAAAGAAAGAAAAAGGTCATTTCTTTTAAACAAAGAAAGTGGGGCCGGGGAGATGGCTCAGTGGAATAAGCGCTTCCCTGGCGAGTGCAAGGGCCTGAGGTCAATTCCAGGTTCTGCCAAAAAAAAAAAGAAAAAAGAAAAAAAAACAAAAAAAAAAAGAAAGAAAGAAAGCATATAGAAGATAAATTTAAGAAAGTGGTAATCTGTTGGGCATGAATAGGACAAGTGTAGAGGTATGTGAAATGACAGTGTCATGTCTCAAAGCATAGGTGTGTGGGTAGCTATGACTTTTGAATCCACAATATTTCGCAAGCTAAAACCAAGCCAAAAGAATTTTTAAAAGAATTTTAATTTTTAAAAATGCCAATAGAATAACATGAGCCTGTCCTAAAATTGCAAAACAAAACATAATAATCTGTTATTCTACTTGGAATAAGTTTGCAGAACAAAAAAGAAAACCCTTGGTGTTGTCAGGCATTTATCAGTAGGTCATTCTGGGTAGTAGTTTTGATATAGTAATTGTGAGGCTGTTTTATGATGATCATCGGACTGAAGACTGTGTATATGTATTATTTTAAGGACATTTTTCAGTTTTACCTTGAAGAAGAAAAAGGTTACCTAGAAGAAATGCAAAGTGGAGGGGAATCTGTAATACTGGATTTAAATTGGCAATACTGATATGAATTTGCAATTCTAGCCTTCAAATTCAATAGGGAATATATTGGATATGCATAGAGCCACTGATGTCTAAACTGTTCCACTCCCCATTTAAAACTTCCTTGGAGAACAAGGATTCTATTGCTGACCCATGGAAGATATAGTATATAGTGTTGTTCCAGAAAGTGAGGAAGAAAACAGATGGGATTATATTTAAATGAAACAAAACTAAGCTTGAAAGAAATGTTGACAGTTCATTCTATAACAGTGTAGAAGTAGTTCTGGGATTTAAAAAGAAAAAGAAAAGACTAAATGAAGAGAAAACTCAACAAACCACTGAAACTTCCTCCATTAAACTCTTTATTCTTTCCTCTAAATATTTAAATAAGATTTATTAGGAAAAAGTATTCAATATCTTACCCATTTCTTTGTGACTCTTGGAAACTAAATGTTCATTTAGCTTTGACAAAGACAGTAGTCAGTGTGGCATTGTTAATAATGGAGATGATCACTGACCTGGTTCTTTCTAAAGTTTGAGATGAAGCCCTTTTAAGATGGGTTAAGGAGGTACTAAGCTCATTTCCCCAAGACTCATTCCTCCTAATATGATTTCTTGTACTTATTCTGTTCTAAGAATAATGCAGTCTATAGCATAGATGTTTAATAATTACCAGATTCTACTAGTAAAGTATACACATCCATAAACATTCATGTGATAAGACATGAAACTTACCATTAATTTATCTGTAATCTAAAAGAAAATACATTTTAAAAATTATATAAAAAGGTGTGCATATATTTTGCACATTTCAATCATTCTTTTTACAACCAAATGTGAAGCCCAAATATTCTGTTGGGAATTGATTAAGATGGGAGGCATTCTTGATCATAAATAAATTATTGCAAGAATTCACTGCTGGAAGATGCTTACAAAACACACAGTCATTTGTAATTGAATCTCACATATTGTCCTCCCCATTGACACCCAATAAGAAATCCTTCAAGGGTTATGAATTGATGGAAGACACCTTATAACAAAGGAAATGGAAGCTGTAATTGTTTGTGCCATGTACTGGAGTCTTTGGACTTCTTTGATCTGCTATACAGTCTTACTATTTTACAATGGAGTTGCACAATGCACATTGAACGGTAACAGTTGATGAATTATCAGCACAGTTTTGTGATAAGTTTGATTCAATAAATTATCTGATGCACAATAATCATGTGTTCAGGATCTCAGCTGCTCTAAATGTTCAGATGTATTCAAATAAAGAACATGCTGCCCACAAGATGAAACAGCTATTCCCAAACCCTAGGGACCTTAGTAGTGACTTTCCAGTGCTCCATATATCTCTGTGGGCCACAGACCTTTCCTTTATATTTAGGTGTGATGACTCATAAAGACCCAAGTGGTAGGGCAGCTTGCACTGCAGCCTGGACCTGCTTTAAACTCTTTATATCCCTGGCTCGTCTTTAAGCTAGCAGCTTGCAGACAAATACTGGCAAGAACTGGAGGATCCTACAGAGCTACTGAGATGGCAGTGACAGTGTAGAGAGGCAACACAGCCAATACTCAGTGGATTTAGGGCATTTGTGTGATATTCATAGAGCAACTTTTATTAATCAGCAAATAAGAGCAGATGCACAGCTACTTGGTTTTACAACAGAAAGTAACTTTTTTGGCATTTTAAAATTCCTCAACTAGTCTTCCAGGAACAATGTTGAATTAAAAATTACCCACATATTTGAAGAGCAACCATTACCTTCAAAACTTGATGATCCAAAATTGCAAAAAGATAAAAGCAATAACACAAATTAAGGTAAATAAGTCCTTTTTAGTCAATACTTACATGGTCTTACAAACCTAGAAAAGGGCATAAATCTAAAGAAAAGGACTAGATTTTGCAGTTGATTCCTTGAGGTTGAGGTGATGAAAACTGGAGTTCAAGGGACACCAAGGAGAGTGATATTAAATTCATGATATAATAATGATCAGTGAAAATAATGACATTGTTGAAGAAGTATCTCTGCTCCATTAGGGAGGAAGAAATGTAAGAATTCTCCAGTTACTAAGTGCATGTATTTCTAACATAGATTTTGAAAGTAGAAAAATAACCACAGTGTGAGTTTGGTCCCAAACAACCAGGTGAGACAAAAAATGGGCCAAAATTTCACGTATACCCTGACCTTTACATGGACCTAGTTTGACAGACAAATTATAAAAGTCTTGATTTTGAGAGTTTTCAGTACATGAAAAATTGGCACCCACTAGTTCTAGAAGGCCAGGATCTGAATCTGTCTGCAACATAAAATTTGCAGTTAACCATGTATATTGCAACAAGCCATTTCTAAGATGGTTCATACTTATTTAAAGAATATTGTTGGCCTGGGAAGATACCTCAGCGGTCTAAGTGCCTGCCTAAAACCACAAAGAACTGGATCTATCTCCTGTACTGCATGTTCTGCTGGCCCCAGAACCCCGGGTGTGCTGGGCCAGTCACTGAAATTGGCCACATGGCACGTGCCTGTAATCTCAGCATGGGGAAGAGGGGAATGGTGGGGGGATGGGGTTGAGAGTGGGGGTAGAGTGGGGGAGTGGAGGATGAAGGTGTGTAAGCCAGGAGGATTGCAATGAGCCTGAGATGCATAGCAAAAAAAAAAAAAAAAAGAAGTTATAAAGAACACTGTTCACTGACATAGCTAGAAACTCAAAAATTCTTAGTTTATTCTTGTTTATTATAATTAAGTTTTATTTATTTTATATTATATATATATATATACATACATATATAACTATTAAATCCTTAATCTGTAAAGGCCACATATTGTAAGGTTTTAACTGCATGGCATTGTGAAGTACGTAAAGCTGTGGAGACAGAAAGAGATCCCTGGTTGCCAGGCTGTATGTGGAGGGAGTGATGAGTAGGTACAGCACCGGGAATTTTAGGGCAATGGAACTGCTCTGTGTGAAAAATAATGGATAAAGTTACTGTAAATTTGTCCAGACCCGCTGAGTGTCGAACACGCTAACGTAAAGCATAATGCAAACTGTGGACTTCGTGTGATAATTATGCATCAGTGCAAGCAGATGTGAGTTGGAAGACGAAAGTGTGTACAGGGAAAGGAGTAAATGAGCAGTGTATATAGGGCTGGCGAGATAAATAGATGTTAGATAGATGATAGGCAGATAAATGATAGATGAGATAGATAGATGATAGATAGATAGATAGATAGATAGATAGATAGATAGATAGATATAGATAGATGATAGATAGATACATAGATAGACAGACAGACAGACAGAATTTATTTATTTATTTATTTTTTTTTGTGTGTGTGTGTGTGTGTGGCCAGATCAGCCTGTCCTGGGGGCAGGGCTGGCGCTGCACATGGTGTGGAGATCACTCCGCGGTCCCTGAGGTTGCCTAAGCTTGCCTAACCAGGTGCGTTGGACAGCTAAGCTATCTTGCTGGCCCTATAATTCAGTTTTAAATGCTACTCGGCTTTACTTGTTTAAATCAGTTACAGCTTCACAGCAAGATGGGAATATAGACACTGCTCATTTACTCCTTTCCCTGCACACACTTTCGTCTCCCAACTCACATTTGCCTACACTGATGCATTATTATCACACGAAGTCCACAGTTTGCATTATGCTTTACGTTAGCGTGTTCGACACTCAGCGGGTCTGGACAAATTTACAGTAACTTTATCCATTATTTTTCACACAGAGCAGTTCCATTGCCCTAAAATTCCCGGTGCTGTACCTACTCATCACTCCCTCCTCATACAGCCTGGCAACCAGGGATCTCTTTCTGTCTCCACAGCTTTACGTACTTCACAATGCCATGCAGTTAAAACCTTACAATATGTGGCCTTTACAGACTGGCTTTGTTCACTCATTAATATGCATGAGTTTGTTTCATATCTTTTCATAGTGTGATAGTACATTAATTTTTGTACTGACTACTATTCCATTGTCTGAATGAACCATGATTTAGGTAGCAAATCACCTGCTAAAGGCATCTTGCTTGCTTGCAAGTTTAAGCATAATTAATATCACTTCTAAAAGCATTTATGTATGATTTTTGTTGTTGTATTTTTAAATTAAACTTGAGTAAATACCAAACCTTTCAATGATTATCCACTTTTGCTTCCCACCAGCAACAAATGAACACTCCATTCTGGATGTTCCTATTGAAAATCAGCGATACTTCGCTGCATTTCTCTAAAGATATATGATTTGGAACATATTTTCTTGTACTTACTCATTATCCATATAGAATCTTGATGAGAGATCTATTCAGATGTTTGACATTTTTTTAATCAAGAAGGTTGTTTTCTTATTATTGACTTTTAAAAGTTGTTTGCATACTTTTGGTAACAATTTCTCATCGGTTAGATATATTATTTCAAAATATTTTGAAAATATTTTCACCCAGTCTGTGGATTGTTTTATCCATTGTCTTGAATGGTCTTCACAAAGGACATGTTTTTTTTTATTTTTATGATATAAAACTAATTCTCTTTTCTTTGTCTATTTAGCCTTTGGTGTTGTTTCTAAAAATATATCACTGAATCCAAGATCATCTAGATTATGTACGCAAAACTTATATCCTCCACGATAAAAAAGTTGACTACAGTTAATAATGATGTGCTGTATTTTGAAAATTTATCAGAGTAGTTTTTTTGTTTCCTCACCACAAAAAATGCTAAATGTGTCATGTAATGCTTTTCATAAAAAGTTCAATCAAGGCACTGAACAGTAAATGCATACATCTAAATATATCATACATGATAAATATACAGAAATTATATTTGTCTTTCAAAAGGAAAAATAAGGAATGGATCATGATTCCAAGTGTAAAATGTAAAACTCAGGAGAAAATCATATTTTCTGTAATTGAACAGCAAAAAATGATTTTTATATGACTATATATTCATTTCTGCATTTACACCCTTCTGTGCAGGGCTGACGATAGTGGACTTTCATGTGCCTAGTGGCCTTCTCTTCTTTTTACTGTAGTATCTAAGACATTTGCCAATTATTTCACTTGAGTAATATGTCATACCACAGTTGAATTTTGTGTATTATATATTTTATGTCAAATTTTATGCATATCTCATGGAATTGTAGTTAATTAATAGACTATGGATAAAGAATATCCTACATAAAACTACTGGAAGCCAGCAGAAGACAAAATTTGATTTGTTGCATAAAAAAAGAGGATTTATATGGTACAATTGCTTGGGTTGGTTCTGAAAAAAAGAACTAGGAAACAAGAATATGATCAGAGAACAAAGTAACTGTTCTACTATTTGTTCCTAGAAATAGTTGGGCTACAGTCAAAAGTGAAGGCAGGCCGGGGAGATGGCTCAGTGGAACAAGTGCTTACCTGGCAAGCACAAGGGCCTGAGTTCAATCCCCGGTTCTGAAAAAAAAAAAAAAAGAAGAAGAAGAAAAAAAAAAGTGAAGGCAAAAATATATTTTATATGGCATGGGAAAGGACAATTTAAACACAACAGGTAAATCCATTTACTGACTTAATATTTAAACAAAAATTCAAGCACATTAAACTAGAGGCTTTACAACATGTAGCATGTAGAAATCATACACACACACACACACACACACACACACACAGAGTGTATTTAGATATTTCATGATTACAGAATGCTTTCATCTTTCATCAGCCAAGAAATGTAGACATGAAGTGGTTTATCCATGTTTTCTGTCTGTACTTTTTGTGTTTCTTTCTCTCTACTGACAGGCTTTTTCTGTAAAGAAAAGTTCATGACCTTGTAATGGTTTTATTAGATTATTTTTATCTTTTTCATACTACATCTTAGAATTGCTCAGATAAAGTGAATTTCTGATATTGCTAACAGAAGCATTGTTCTTGCATTCTATTTTGAATACTAAATTAATTTAACAATATTCTTTAGAACATAACAATTGAATTAGTATACTGCACAATGACTGATCTCACAAAAAATCAATTTCCCAAATGTTAGACAAATATTATTTTGAACTATTTTAAAAAATACTTTAAAATGACTATAGAGGTCAGGGAGATAGCTCAATAGAATAGGTGCTTGCCTGGCAAGCACAAGGTCCTGAGTTCAATCCCTGGTACCACAAATTAAATAAATAAATAAATAAATAAATAAATAAATAAATAAATAAATAAATTTGACTATAATTCTGTAGCTCAAGATCACTATAAAATCATAAGTTTTTTGTAGAAAAATGAACAATTTTCTTTGTGTGATCACTTTCCAGGAAAATTATTTTTCAAATAACTTTAAAGACCAAAATGTAAATTTAAACAGGAAGTACAAATAGAGCCTGAAAAGCAAAGATAAGAGTGAGGGAAAGTGTTTCAAGAAATGCCTAAAATGATAATAGGGCCACCAAAGGATATGAAGAAGCTGTGCAAGCTTTCTGTAATACAAGTTTTCAATCTTTAGGAAAAATTTGTATGAAATTATTTTTATTTAAATGTTTTATCTATTTTTATTTAGCTTTATGTATAAATTTATCTGTAACTACTTGGAACATTTCTTCACCTTAGCAATGACAAAAGTGCAATAACTTCTTTTGGCCAGTTTAGATTAACAGATTTTATGAGATATGGGTAGTTGGCTGTACTTAACATATGCCATGCTTGTGAAATGATTTCATTCCAACTTTTCACAGGTATCCTCAAAATTAATGTCTTAATTACATAACTGGGAATATATAATTTTCTAGGACATTTTATTATTCCTTCTTTCCAATTAGTTTGAAATATTTGGAAATTTTATATGCTGGTGCTGCCAACATAAATTTATCCCAGGCCACATGCACTCAATCATATAACATTGCAATGTTTTTTTCTTTCTTATGGTAAAATGTATGATGTGCACAATTTGAAGATCAAGAAAATACAACAAAGTGCAAAAGATCAAAAGATATAAAAATAAGAAAATCAGTTACATGTTTAAAATTCATGATAGAATTCAGAAATAATCCAGAAATGCATTCCAAAACTGATGCAAAAGAATAAATTTTAAAAGAATTGAAAAATTTAGGACCTCAAAGAAAAATGAGCACATGACACAATAGGATCAAAAATTAGATTATCATCTCATTTTTAAATGTTTTATGGCAGAACAAAATTGAAAAACAAATTTAAAGATCTCAGGAAAAAATATAACCCAAAGATTTTTATTCAGAAAAGCTAATTTTCAAGATCACTACAGCTACCCATATATAAAGAACCATTCAATTATTTTTCTAATGAGAATTTCCTGAGCAGTCTCCAAGCAAAAGAGTTTAAATAACCACAATGACTACAGACACATTAACATGAGCAGTGATGTGGATTATTACATACACAGGCCTTTTGTAGAACGAGAACTAAGTGAACACAAAAGGTACAGTCTATAGTATCCTTAAAAAGTGGAAAATAAGGGAAATAATCCTGGTTTTCCTATAGGGACAATCACTTGGTAATCAAATAGTAGAGACAATAAATAAGTTTATAATAGAATTAAATTAATAAATTTGAAAAGAAATGGCATTGTATGACTAATGTACAATCCCAAATAAATCAATCTGGGCTGGCCAAATAGCTCAGCAAATTAAAGTGCCTGTAAACAGGTGCAGAGGCCAGGGGTTCAGCCCCAGGCCTGCTGTGCCAGCCCCACCCCAGAGCACCCTGAGATGGCAATTGAGACTGGGCATGGTGGCACGCGCCTGTAATCCCAGCTCTTGGGAGGCTATAAACAGGGGGATCACTACTAGTCCAATCTAGTAGTGAGACCCTGAACATCCTGTAGACCCTTCCCTAAAAATACAAAAATAAATAAATAAATAAATAAAAATAAATCAATCTAAATGTGAATAAAACTGTCATAAAATGTGAATATATCTGTTACTATGATATAGTCATAAAAGAAATCAACACTCTCCATAGCTTTGCTCAAAGAATTAGATGTAAAAATCAAAAAGCATTTGGATCCAGTATTTGCAGGAAATTCAGAAGCCAAAAGAGTAAGTTGCAGTACACCAAAAGTATGTAACCTATGAAAAGCACACCAAGGAAAGCTCTACCGGTCAAAATACTGTCAGGATGTGCCAGGTGTGATGGTGTACGCATATAATCCCACCACTAGGGAGTCTGAGGCAGGAGGATCATTGTGAGTTTGAGACCAGCCTTAGTTACAAAGTGAGCGCTCAGAGTTAGCCTGTGCTGCATAGCTAGGCCTGTTTCAAAAAGAAAATCAATCAATCAATCAATAAAATTTTCAGGATCTTCTATGTGAATTATCAAGAGAAGAACATATAAAAGACATAAGATAAATTATTTACAAGAGAGTTAGAAGCTAAATTAATATTATTTTCCTTTTCTTTTTATGTTAGCAAATAAAACTAAACTATGGGGTCCAAGAATGAATGCTTGGATGATAAAACTGATGAAGCCCAAAAAAGTGATTGCTGTAAAACTCAAAGTGGTGGTTCTGTCTAGAGGTGGAGGGGTTGTAATTGGGATGAGGCCCCTGGCCTTCTCGGGTGGCCCTTAACAGAGGTTCTTTAGCTGAAAACGATTTGTTCCACTGCAAGTATGTGTGAACTTCCATATTTGTGTTTTGATGGAAACAAAATGCCTGATCAAACTAATTTTAAAATGTGTAGAGTTTTGTAATTATAAGTCCTGGTTACCAGATGTTGAAGTTATTCATACATTTTTTTCACTATATAAGGCCATGATGAGCAGAATTTGTCTGAAACTTTATGCACATCCTTCATTTTGGAATAAATCCTAGAAAGGAAATTGCTGTATCAAAGGTCATGTACATGAGGCTTTTGATATTTGCTGCCAGAACACCCTTCAGAAAGATTATCCATTCTTATTTTACCAGCTACCACAGCCTTTTACCTTGTCTGGCCTAATGATTATATTTCTGGTTATAGGAATTTTTAAAACATTCTGGTATTTAAATATTAGACATGACTGGGCTTTAGTTACATGGATATAAATGTCCAATTATGAAAAAGCAGGTTGGGATAAATCCAATAATACATGCCAGGTGCATCCAGTTTTCTTATTACTGCTATTTGTATTAATTCAGAGTGTAACAAAAGCTTCAACAATGATATATATAAGAAAATAATTCAATCTATTTTAATTCCAAACACTTAGAATAAAATGTACTATCTGCTATTTAGGTCAATTGCAACTATTATGCTAAATGAACCAACATAAGAGACAGACTAACCATAATTCATATTTTAATAGAGTTGTCCCTACAATGTCAAAGTGGCATTATGTGAATTCATTACGCTAGGAAGATAGGGAATGAGAATAATAGATTTTTCCTTGTTACTGGAGCCTTATAGTCTTATTGCTGACAACTGTTTGTCTAAATGAGGTGAAAACCAGCACTTAATTTGAGTGAGTGGGTGGAGGATTTTGCTTTTCAATCCCCACAGAAATTAAAAATCACTTTGTAATAGAACCATGAATTAGAATTAACTCTATAAATACGTGTGTGAGTGAGTGTGTGTGTGTGTGTGTGTGTGTGTGTGTGTGTGTGATGTGCACTCATGCGTACATTTCTGCTTATAAAACATGAGAAGGAACAGGCCCGGCAGTGTGGGTAGTGCTTGGCTTCTGCTGGACCCCAGCCCATCTTATGAAGATGCCTGCCTCCCTGCTGTAACCTCACGTTACTGCGTCTTCTGATAGACTCAGCCACACTGACAATGTGTCACCACTATTCTGGGCACAAATGTCTCTTCCAATAACTATAATTTTGCCAAACATATTGCTGCTGCTACTGCTGCTACTGCTGCTGCTGCTAAATGCTCACATCTCTGCCGGGCCAGTTTATATCTGTTCAACATTGTAGTTCTTTCTGTTGGCTATCATTTCCGTAGCTATACTTTTTAAACCACCAAAACTGTTTCATGCTTTGGAGGTTGTGATGAAGTGGATGACAATGCCTCTGTCTCTCTCTCAGCACTGTTCCACTTATTGGAAGAAATAGAAATTTTGAGTTGTTCATGATTTATTCTCATTTTGAATTCTTTTCTACAACAAGATTTCTATCTGCATCTTTGTATTTGTAGGATATACAGCTATAATCCAAAAGTTAAGAATAGACACACTGATCTCTCATGGCTCATGCTAATTTTTCTTCCTAAAGCACCATGTTCTCTGAGGCACTGTGAGGCAGACTGTTAGTTTTGCTTATTAATAAGCAACTTTTATTTCTATTTTCCCAACTCTGTAGACATGTATGCATATGTCTGGACACAAGAAACAAACATGAATGGCCTCAAGCTGTGACTTTTGCCACAAATTATTAGTTTAGTGACAGCTCAAGTAGATGAAGAATGAGTTGGCTAAATTTAGCTAAGCCACTGTCCTTATTGCTCTCCAGTCAATCTCACCTTCTCCTTGTGTTGTCTTGGCCTTATGCAAACACCACTGGAAATTGGACAAGCTTCAGAATTTTCACTCTAAAGTGACTGTAAGGCTATCTATGTAGAACCCACAAAGAAAAACAAATCAGACCCCGAAATTCAAAGATACAATCCAAAAATGGGCAGCTGAGATGAATATAAACTTCTCAGTGTATATTCTCAGAGGATGAAATACAAATGACAAATAAATATATGAAAAAATATTTATTATCAACATGATTGGTCATTCAAGAAACGTAAATTAAAACAACACTGAGATTCCATCTCACCCCAGAAAGAATGTCAAACATCAAGAAGTCAACCAATAAGAAATGTTGGAGATGCTGTGGAGTAAAAGGAACACTTCTCCGCCATTGGTGGGAGTAAAGACTGATACAACCACTATGCAAATCAGTGTGGCAATTCCTTAAAAAGTTAGGATTGGAGATCCCATTCAAGCCAGCTATTCCCTGCCTGAGCATTTTTTCCAGAAGGACTAAAACCTCATACCACCGTGATATATGTGAACCCATGTTTATAGCAGCTCAATTTGTTATTCCTAAATCCTGGAAACAACCCTGATGCCCATCAACTGAGGAGTGGATAAGGAAGATGTGATATTTTTACACAATGAAGTAGTATTCAGCTATAACACAGGATGAATCTGAGTCTTTTGTCGGTAAATGTATGCAACTAGAGACCAACTCTTAAGTGAAATAAATCAGACCCACATGTGCAAACATATTATTTCCTTAGTGTGGAAACCTGAAAGAGAAGAATGAAATCTGACAGGTACAATATACACTGGTAAAAGAGAATGAACTTATTCAAAGGGAAAGAACTACTGAGTTGAGGAGAAAGACAGGAGAGGGAGTAAAGAGATTTATCTATGTGTATAAGTAGGATGGTTTGGACAACTGTACTATGCATTTCTGCTGGTTTATGGAAAGAGGCAGTTAATGATTTAATTTGTTTTGTCTCTTTTTTCCAATTGTTTGTACTTTTTCTTCTCTTATTTTCTTATACATTTCTTTACTTTTTTTCTTTCTTCTTATTTTGTATGCATATATCTGGTCATATGAATAACTGCTTGGAAGACAACACTATACATTACAACAAATACTGTGAAATCCATATTACTTTGTTAAGTGAAATACTGTATCACTTGTAATTTTTTTCTGTTTTAATTCTAATTTATGGGCTGGTGAGATAGTTCAGTGGACTAAGTGCCTGCTTTGGCAAGTGCAGAGACCAGGGTTCAATCCCTGGTCCTGCATGCCACACTGGCCCCACCCCTAGGGCACACTGAGATGGCAACAGAGTCTGGGTGTGGTGGCGCACACCTGTAATCCTAGCTCTGGGGAGACTGAAAACAGGAGGATCACTAGGGGTCCAGTATGCAAAGTGAGACCTTGTACCAAATACACAAATGGGAAAAAGAAAAAGAAAAAACAATTCTAATTTATACTTTCTTTAAGAAATATAATAACTATATGGAGCTAGTCTCACTATCAGGGGAAAAATTCAACCAATTATTACAAAATTGGGAAAGTAAAAATTTTATATTTCAAACAATTTTTAATAATTGGTTCTTTATTAATATATTTAACACAGTTTCACTTTTTTCTCATCTCTCTGTTCATTTTATTTAATATATAAATTGCTAAGTAGAAAGTATGTTACCTAGTTCCTTGAACATGTTTTTGTCTAAATGTTAGAGGCAAGAACTGAGACAAATATCCATTAACATTTAGAATAATCATAAATTCCTTCATTCACATGGTTTCATCTTTTGTGGGGGCTGGAAACCAGGAATCAAATTCAGGACCTTAACTGGGGAGATGGCTCAGTAGAATAAGTGCTTGTCTGGCAAACACAAGGGCCTGAGTTCAATCCCCAGTTCTGCCAAAAAGAAAAAAAAAATTAGCTAACATTTGTTTAAAAAAAAAAAAAAAGGCCGGGGAGATGGCTCAGTGGAATAAGCGCTTCCCTGGCAAGAGCAAGGGCCTGAGTTCAATCCCCGGTTCCGCAAAAAAATAAATAAATAAATAAATTCAGGACCTTGCATTTGCCTAGTAGATGCTGTAACACTGAGCTACATCCCTGACTCCTTTTGTGGTTTCACAATTAGCTTTTAAAGGATAATTCTGCTGATATATAGTGGTGATCCCCAACCCTAAAATATTTATTTGGAGCATATCTGAAAGAAAATTTTTATACCCCAGTCAGGATATAATGAATCAAAATCTCTAAATGTAGTCTTGGATACAGATAATTTTTAAAACTCCCTAGATGATTCATAATATCATTCTGGTTTGGCAATTACTAAGATACAGCATCTGGTCCCCACACAAAAAGAAAATTAGTACTCAGAGAGCATATGCTCCAATTGTCAGGCAGTTGCCTATCACTCCTTTGCTTGTTCTGAATGAAAAACAATCCAAGCGTTTCTTCATTTGTGGTCTGAGCAAAATGCATCCTCATAGCACCTACCCTTTGGAAAAAGCACATTCAAGGTCCTTCATGGGTGGATTGACTTTAATAGGAAAGCTGTTCTCCACGCAGTGGGCCAGCTGGGGAAGCTTGCCTCCCCCTAGTCTATCCATTGTCACCATGCTCTATCAAAAACTCCAGGGCAGGACATATCTCCACTTGAACAAAGAAGTAAAA
This sequence comes from Octodon degus, assembly GCF_000260255.1. Classification (NCBI taxonomy): domain Eukaryota; kingdom Metazoa; phylum Chordata; class Mammalia; order Rodentia; family Octodontidae; genus Octodon; species Octodon degus. Next base: position 1,473,654 of record NW_004524670.1, on the reverse strand, counting down.
TTTCTCAGTGCTATATGGATTTAGAGGTTCTTAGTTAGACACAGAAGACAAAAACCAAACAAGACCACAAAGAATATCCCTTTGAGGCAGTTGCTTGTGCCACTCAGCTATATCCCTGGCCCCCAAAAATAACTTTAGGTACAAAAGTTCAAGCAGGTTGGGCTCTTTGTGTGATGCAGATTAATCCAGTGATGGGTGTTTTCACTTTTCCATCTTTTTAGTTAAACACCAGGCACAGCCTTCAGCAGATAAAGCTTTCAGTCTTTGAGGACACAGAAATTTACATTTGATGAAGTAAAAGCAATGAAATGATTACAAACAGAAAGATATTTCTGTGCATGCTTGTGAAACACAGATATAGATAGACATCTAGATGTATAGATGCAGATATAGATATATAGATATAGATATATTGCAACATAAAGGCCCTTTTACCATCTGAGCTTACGTTTGTACTTTCTCTACTGTCTCTCTGGCCACTTGAATCTGGCTCTCCTTCAACTTTCATGCCCACACACAGTCTTTAGCCACCTAAGGACTGTCAGCTCTGTCCCCTGCTCATTTGTTCCTCACCAAAAGTGGCAGTTTTTTATGAGGATCCTGCAGACTTCAGATTTCATAGATGCTGATACTCTTCATTATAAACATACTTTTTAAAAATAAGGCAATTACTGTAATAGTTAATTGTGGTCAACTTGAACAAGAAATATGTAGTAGACCAGATTAACATACTTCTGGCAATGTCCTTAAGAACGACTTATGGAAGAGGGAAGTCCCATCCTGGAGGTGGGTGGCAGTGCCAACTAGACTTGCAACTTGCATGGAATAAGAAGGGAAAGATGAAAATGTTCTCTGTTTTTGCTTCTTGGAGGAGCTCCACCGTTTGCCATTGCCTTTTGATGACTGTCTCTATGCTTCCAGAGCAGACTCTACATTTTCTAGCGATAAGGACACCTGCTGGACTGTGCTTTTTCATGCTTCCAACCCAACTCTGCTGGCAGAAATTTTAAACCATATATATTTGACTAAATGATGAGGTAACTCAGTGGTAGATCACATGCTTAGTAATCACAAAAGCCTGATCTTGTTCTGCAGCAACACACACACACACACACACACACACACACACACACACACAAATTAAAATTTCCATGGTCCCCGCACTTGGGAGGCAGATCATTACAAGTTTGAGACCAGCCTGGACTACAAAGTGAGCTCAAGGCCAGACTGAGCTGCATAGTGAGACCCTGTCTCAAAAGATACACAAAAATTCCAATTATTTATATGTTTATCAACTGTGATAACCTTCTAAACTATAATCCCCACTTTTAAAGTTCCTCTCCTTTTCTCATTTCTACATTATCAAATGCTGTTTATACTTTATTCTACAATTTATGGAATCTGAGTTCAACTCCAGTTTATTTCTCTTAGAACCTAACTAAAATTAGATTTTTCATTTAAAAAAAAATCTAGCTTGCCCTGGAGATATTGCCAAAAGAATTTTACTTTTTTTTTTACTCTTCATGGACTTCAAAATCAGAAAGTATAATGGTACTTCCTAGTTTGCCAAAATGTTTTCTATAATAACTTGTCTGCCTTCTGTCTTAGCTGCTTTTCTCTCATTGCTTAGACAAAATAACCAACACCCAAAATTGAGAAAAAAAGAAAGGTTTATTTAGCTCACAGTTTGTAGAGGTGTGAGTGCATACTCAGCTGATTCCAAGGCAGAGTGGCATGGCAGAGGGCAATGGTATATGGGAGTGGAAAACCACAAAGAGCAACAAGAACAAAAAGGGAGGAGCAGAAGAGAGCAAGTCTCTTTCCTTCCTATATTGTGTCTGCAAGCTACTCCCCCTATGGCAGGTGCAGCACTCAGACTCACAATCCCAGCATTGGATCATGAATCTATCATAAACTCTTCAACCCTGTCCCCGTGACTTCATGGGGCTTGGGAGGGACATCTAGACATGAACCGTAATACTCTAATTTAATCGCAAATCTTTTGATTGATATCCAGGGATGCTGTGTTCTCCTTGTCTCTGACATTTACAAAAGTTAGTTGTTCATGTTCTATGAAGGTGTAGATACCATGGCTCATTCTAAGTGTCTATTTCTGCTCTGCTATTAATTTGAAAAATTTCAAAGTGTATACTGTAAAAATATACACTGTTCAAATAATTGTGACCTCAGCTTATATTCACATCCTCCTCAGTTGAGTCATGCACTCTTGTCATCATCTAAAACAGTTCTATCTTTGAAATATTAAATTATGATGCTAATCCTATTGAATACTTTGTTGCTATACCCCATTACTTTCTCTCCTAATATTATTTAAACCTCAGTAACTTTTCTATCCCATTGTATTTGAGCTTTCCACCACTTTATCACATCTACCTAAGATTTTCTTTTATATATAGACACTCATCAATCATTTATTTTTATCTCATTAATGCCTTGAACAGATTGGAATTATAGATTTTACACCTATATTCAAGGACATCATTTAAGTAAAGTAAAACCTTTGTCCTCAAAACCAATCTTGTCTCTGACTTCAAGGAAAGGTAAAAAGCATTTTTTAAAAAACTACTCTACATCTAAATCTTTAAATGTATTTTGCTATTTGTACATACCCCATATCTTCCTGTCTCAGAAGTGTCTTTCTTTTTATGAAAAAACAATTCATTCTATGGCTTCTACAATCTCCCTGATCATGTCTCCTCTCTGTGATCTCCACTTGCTTGGTCTTCTATGTGTTTAGAGGTATGCCTAGACGACCTTACACACTGGTTCTGATTATCATATACATGCTGAGTATTGTTGAAAATCCAAATATTTTTCCCTGTAGCTAGCTGAGCTATTCATATTCTTCTTAAGTTCAGAATTTCTTCTTGAATTGTAGTCTAGGTATCTTTCTTGCAATGTTTCACAAGAATTTGAAATTCAGTGGTCTAAAATGAAATGTACTTACATTACCCATAGACTTACTCTCCCCCCTGAAACTTGCCTCTTTGAGCATTATCATTTCTGAAAACATTATTCACAAACTTATAAGTTAGCTTTTATTTAACTTTTCATCCTCTAAATTTCATTAGAAGCTAAACTTCCTAATTTTACTCACGAAGTTATTTTAGCCTAAATTTTAGAGGGGATATTAGGAATGCAGAGAAACAACATCCATGTTTTCCATTCTGAAAACTCCATAGTTTAATATTCTATTTATTTCTTTAATATGCTTTGAAACAGCTTCTTATATTATCTTGCTCTTATTCAGCATATCCTAAAATCAATTTCTACAATATTTTTAAAATGATGTTATTTTCTGGATTAAAATCATTCCATGACTTCCCATTATAGTTCCAGGTCCTTATTGTTGCACTCAGAAGCCGCCATGACACACATTTCACCAACCAGATTGTCCAGCAGTCTTTACTTAATTCTTACCACACAAGAGCACTAAAAAGAGTAAAATCTGCCTAATAAGCCTTGATACTTACAACTTCCATACCCGTAATTATATTTACATTCTACTCTACACTAGGACTAACACACTCATTCCTAACTGGCTAAGGGGGATTCTTTAAAACTTGACTCAATAATAGTTTGTCTCTCAAAAAATACTTTTGAGATGAATTAGGTACCCTCGTTTTCTTGCCTCAGACACTTCTGAATTATTTTTCACTAACCATATAAAATTGTAATTTTCTTTTTTTTAATGTATTTTAATACAGGGCTTACAGGGTCTCACTACATAGATTGGACTCATAGTGATTCTCCTGTTTTCAGCCTCCAAAGCTCTGGGATTATAGGTGTGTACCACCACACCCAGTCTCAATTGCTGTCTCAGCATACCCTCTGGTGGGGCCTGCACAAGAGGCCAGGGATCAAACCCTGGCCACTGAGCTCTGCCTAAGCAGGTGCTTTAGTCCGCTAAGCTATCTGGCTGGCTCTTAAAATCATAATTTTCCATCTTAGCTTCTATTAATTTATGGATTTTATATTTCTTACTAACCATACAACTAGTGATTAGTGTAAGGCTGACCGAATGATTTATCCAGTGAATAAGTCTTTAGGAAATGAATAAATGAAAATATGAATGAAATTTTAGTTTTTCCTTCAGAAAAGTAAATAGTGTACTGGCAGTACAAACAAATGACAACAATGCCATGAAGGGATTGGAAAATAGGAAAATGTACAAGAATTATTTCCTTTAGAACAGGAGACATGTATTAGTTGTGTGTTAGGTAGCATTTTGCATTTAGTTGATTCTTACCAATATTTGTTGAGCAAGCAAAGTAACATAACTATTGCAAGCAAAGGTATAGAGACAGAGAGTTCTACACTTTCAAAGATTCCTCTCCAAATTGAAGGATAGTACTATGCCCATTTTCATAATTAATCTTTCCAAAAATTGAGCATAAAATTGTGTACCATGAATTTTAAGTAATAACAGTGTATAAGACATTTCAGATAAATGTCCATCATGAACTTGTCACTTATTTTTAAAGAGCTTTGACCTACTAAAATTTAGGTTTCTGTCATCTGGGTCTTCTTAAATTGAAGGTTGTCTAATAGGTTAGCAATCAAAAACCAGAGCTACCATTGAAATATAAATTTCTGTCTAATGGTATTTTTGGTATAATTATGCCACATGTAATATTTGTCACATAAAACATGTTTTATCTAAAATTCAAATTTGAAATATTAGCTTGATTGTATCCAGTAACTAAAGTTATTATGTATATTATCATATAAATCATAATCTGATAAATACATATGTACCAGAAAAACTTGATTTCTTTCTAAGAATTTTGATTTTTGCCATGATTCTTGACTATTCATGTAGTAGTATTCAAGTGTAAGAAACACTAAATAGTCTAAGTCATTAGGGGCTGGAGAGATGGTTCAGTAGAATAAGCGCTTGCCTGGCAAGTGCAAGGGCCTGAATTCAATCCCTGGTTCCACCGATAAATACATAAATAAAAATCATTAGAGGTTCTCCCCACTTTCCTGAGTAGCATCAAAATTCTGGGACTGGACATAGTGACAGGCTCAGGCAGGAGTCATCTGCATTGTGTCATCAAAAGCTTTCTTAAATCTCTTGAGTCTCATTTCCTTTCTGGGCTTTACCCATCATTCACAAAACTCTCCGATTTTTTGAAGGTGCAAACAGATGTCCCTTTCATGTGCACAATATCTTTTTCCTTTTCCTATACAATGTTGGTGCACACAAAACTCAGAGATTCGATATTTGCTCCATTTTTCAACATTAAATTCATTATTCTTGTTCTATGCTGAACCCCAGGAAAAGTGTGGTTGGTGGAGATCACCGCATAGTGTCACACACCCCTTCTATTCTAATTCTTGTTGAGACTCTTCATGGGCTTTCTTTCCTTTTGTTTCTGGGAGAGAGACTGGTTTTCTCTACATTTAGAGAACTCTAAATCCACTTGAGATTATTTTATCCAAATTCTCCTACATGGACCACAAAGTTAAGAAAACAAACATAAGGTTATCCTCCCCAGGCACACATATTTTTCCCTTTTATTTCTTCATCTTCTACAAGTACTATTTAGTATCATGAGGAGCAAGAGGATAAACTGGGAAAGTTTCATGGGTTTATCAAAATGTCTGCAGAGTAGATGATTTATGCCTTCGGTACACTCAAGTCATCAAGACCAAAACTTTTGCATTTAATTTTTCTCTGCTCTCTATTGTTCTAATGTTATTGTGAAAAAATGAGTTTAAAATAACAGAATAAAGTTCATAGATGTACAGGCAAGAGGAAGGTGTAAGAAAGAAATAGATTTAGCTACATAGTTATATGAATATACTGATGTGTGCACATAAGTGAATATATCATTTTAAAAGTATAAAGTGGTACATAGTCATTAGAAGTTCTCCCCACAAATGTATAAATGTACAATTTATACATTTTAAAAGTACAAATTGTACATATCTATATAATAGATATATATGTTTGTGTATATAATAATCACATATAGAAATAAATATAAATATATTGATAGACATTGTGTTTATGTATACATCACCAAAATTGTTTACTGATCACTTTTTTTGGCTATCCTTCAGCTAAAAGACAACATTTAGTTGACTGCATTCTTATTTTTTCCCAAAGATTTGGAATGCCTTGCCCTTGGTATTTTAGTTCTAATATAATGTAACATAGAAGGCTTCGGTTATTACTATGCTCACTGAAGTGGGTAAATTCACCCCACAGTCATCAGAACATGTCCATAAGTAGTTAGAATGCAAAAAAATGTACAGTTCATTTAAGTAAAATGTATAGCAAGCAGCTGGTGCCCTGAGATTATAATACACAAAGATATAAGCATAAGTGCCATGAGAAGAGGTTTGAATGGCCACATTTTGCCTTCTCTTATCATGTGTTCATATTCTAACTAACAGTGAGATAAAATGGTTATTTCTCAATTGTGTCTAGCTAATGTACATTATTATCACTTCTGTTTTTTGGTTCCTAGAGTACAATTCAAAAGAAATTGAGCTTGGTTAGTTTGGAAGCTTGCCTGGCAGAACTATGCAAGTTGAGAAGTGGCAAGACTCCCTGCAAGCCCATCTGCCCTCTGCAGCAGCTTCTTCTAATTTCTGCTTCCTTGCTACAGCTCTCTCATTATGGTCGACGTTGTGACCCCAAAGTGACTCTTCTTGGTGTGACTCTGCTTCCAACCTGCTGCACATCATCTTTCTTTCCCCATCTGGGGAAGGGATACAGTAGTATTATGGGCACCACGATTTAAGTTTTGCTCTAATATTTCATTTTCAAATATGCATAAGAAAGATGGCAGAGGAGGAATATTGGAGAGAGGGGAAATAAGAGTGAGAGATGTAAAAACTAGTGAAAGACTGGTACTTTGTAGATGGCTAAAAAGTTTGTCACATCAGACTGACTACAAGAGTAAAATCAAGTCAAGTTCCTACTGAACTGTTGTTAATATGCTTTGGAGGAGGATAACAAATTCCACCTACATTCTCTGTAAATAATGCAGCATACAGCATTCTGGTAATATATTTAGGAAATTATTTAATGAGAATAATTTAAGAATAAACTTTAGTCAAACACAGGACATTTGTCATCACTGATAATGTGAACCCACATAAGCACAGGTAATTAGACTACAAGGTTTGAGGTGACAATTACAAGCTAGACAAAAACAGAAGACTTTCAGAATGTTATCAGTTATACAATCACTTTTCCATTAAGATTTGTAGCATTACAGAGAAAAATTAAAAGGTATCAGATATTAAAACGTTATAGGATTATCCTGCTACATTGTTGTATATGGTTAGATTTCTAAGCTTCTGTGTAAAAATTGTTCTATTTGAGGCTAATTTTATCATTTATTTCAAGTTGCTATGTGTGTTTAGATATATGCATATCATATGTAATGAATTTTAGTAGCAATTTCTATTTAAATTAACACCTAAATAACTACCCACAGGCACAAACCTGCCTGAATATGAATTCATTAATTAGCTCTTAGTTGTCAGCATATAAAGGCAAAGAATCATGTTATAGAAACAGAATGTAAATTACGGGTAGGAAGAGAAAGAAAAGAAAGAAAAATCTCTATCACAGATAGAAAGACAACGCAAAAAAAAAAAAAAAAAAAAAAAGAGAGAGAAAAATAAACTTCTACAAGAAAGTTTGTTACACGAACATGTCATTTCCTGTTTATGAGAGCTGGTATTTAAGAGAAGGTTTTTTTGTTGTTTCTGTTTTGTTTGTTTGTTTGTTTGTTTTTGGTTTAGCTGGGGAAAAAATAGCTTCAAATGGCAATAAGAAGAGAAATTTAACAGCTTTAAGTACAAAGAGGAAGCAATTAGGTTCCCCTCTCCATGCATCAAACTAGCAAGAGTTTAGTGATGAGAAATCACAGGTGAGCAAACAGGCTTAGGAGGTGGTGACCGGACATCTAGGAAGGCTGGAGTGGCTAGAACACTTCTGCTTGAGAAAATGTCATGCAGCGCCCCCACGTGGAAAACACAGTACCACTTCTGCTTGGGAAAAGCTTATGCAGCGCCCCCACATGGAAAGCACATCATGTACAAAAGGCTGGCCTTGGCACACCTGGCTAAAGATGTACTTGCGATTGCAATTGAAATCCTCAAGTTAGTACATTCAATATCATTTCAGGAAAGCGCAGCCTATACATGTGAACTCGAAAGCAGAAGGCACTCCCATCATGTGGCTTATGCAAGCACACATGTGCGGATTCAAGATGTACAGTTTTTTATTTCTTAAAACAACATGGAGGTATTATTTTATTCTTCTGTAGGGCAAAAGTCTAGTACAGTTGGTCTCAGAGACTAACAATGGAACTTCATGGCTTCTCTATTACATTTTAGAGGCTGGAAGAGAAAAACTATCCATTTCTCGGTTCTGTCTTCCATATTCTTTTCTTATGACTTCAAAGCCACTAAAGCTATACACACGCGCGCATGCACACACCACACACACACACACACACCTTCTTCAGTTGTTGTCTCTATGTGATCACAGCCTGAAAAGACTGTATAGTTTCCCAGTTGATAGTGGGACTCCCCAATCGGAACTGGAGATGTACTTTACCAATTGATATTGGGATTATCTCCAATGAAGATTCTGGCTTTGATGAAGGAATACTAGTGGCATAGACACACAAGTGGATGGATTTATTGACCACACTCTTTATTAAAGGAACACACTTTCTTAAATGTACAACAGCAAGCAGAAACATGGAAACAATACCCAGGAATTGCACACAAATTTATTTACATCAAAGGGCATTGATAGAGATCATTCCAGGAATATCAGGCCCTGATCTCTGGTGATCTAGGTCTTGTAGGGCACAATCAAGCAGGAAATACAGAGGCAATACGGCTGGTGAATTGGAGTTTGATTCTTCTAATGTGGATTGTAGTGACCAGGTATGCATCACAGGGACCAGATATTTCTAAGAGACAAAAACAACCAGATCTGGAACAGGAACTATTACCTGGATAACTAAGAAACTGAAGCATACTGCTGTGTGTTGGGTGAGGGTCATTATCTCTTAAGGATCCTCGCTCTTTCAGTTTCATCAGCAAATCTTTGCCATTCATATTACATGTGATCGTTTGAGACAAGGCCCAATTAGAAACACTAACATTAGCATTGCTGGTGATATTAGTCAAGGTCATGATATTACATAGTTTTTCCTAAGTAACTTTGAGGAAGAGACATAATTTATGCCTATCTGTTCTGTAACATTACTCTGGAAAGACAGTGAGGAAAGTATTCTGATCTAGGAGAGTTTCTAGTATGCATTGGACAATCATCAAATCTTGGTCAAGTGTTTGATTGACAGTTCTACTTTCTTGGGGCAACCATCCATATTTAAAGGAAAAATAAAACCAGAGATCCAGTCCTAGCCCAGGCCCGATGACATAATAATTTACTTGAAAGACCCAAAAAACTCCACCAAGAAGCTACTAGAATTAATACAGAAATTCAGTAGCATAGCAGGTTATAAAGTCAATACCCAAAAGTCAATAGCATTCCT
>NW_004524670.1:1454821-1461349 GCF_000260255.1 Octodon degus | reverse complement strand
CTTAAAAAAAAGCAGTATACAGATGAATGTCCATTTTGTATCTGTGTATTCAAAGTGGTTAGGATAGATATATAGTTACATTCTCTTAATGAATAGAATTATTTGTTCTAATGGTGTTTGTAAATAGGATATCAAGTCCACATCTTGTACAGCAATTAACCACTAAGAAGAATGGATGCAGTGTGTTGGTTATTGAAACTGTCCTAGTGATTTGTTTTGAAACTGTCTCATTGCTATCTGTTTATCAATAAAATTATGAAAAAAAAAGAAAGCCATGCTGTTATCTTGAGCTGTAGGGGACTCAGGTCAACAATTTCTGACATTGCCAGTCAAGTGGAAGATCCAGCACTATTATGGACTACTGTACTCTTTTAGATTATTTTGCTGAGTTGACACACATAATATTCAAATAATGGAACTTAACAAAAAAAGAGTATACAGATGAATGTCCATTTTGTATCTGTGTATTCAAAGTGGTTAGGATAGATATATAGTTACATTCTCTTAATGAATAGAGTTATTTCTTCTACTGGTGTTTGTAGATAGGATATCATGTCTGCATCTGGTACAGCAATTAACCACTGGGAGGAATATATGCAATGTGTTAATTATTGAAACTGTCCTATCAATTTGATTTGAAAGTGTCTCATTGCTATTTGTTTATCAATAAATTTATGGAGTAAAAAAAGAACTGAAAAAAAATAAAACCAGCTAGCAGGGGGTAAGGGGTGCAAGGATTGGAGTAACCATGCACAAAAGACACAAAAATCAACGGAATTATGTATGAACCACTTCTGTGAAGGTGTCCTCAAGCTTCAGCCATGCATGGACTGGTCAGCATCCACAGTGAACAGAGTAGGGCTTTGGGTGTATTTTCTTTTCAGAATGAGCCTCAGAGGAGATGTTCAGGTAAATTTTAGTGTGGATCTAAGGCTGGAGTTCTAAAACTTATAGAGGTAGCTAAAATGTTTCTAGGTTATATGTGTGTGCAGGAATGTTAACAGATACAGCTGGTCTTTAAACTGTAACAAATTGTATGTCATTTTTATTTAATCTAATTTGTGAATTACCTCTGATACAAATTCAGGCTCATTGTAGCTGTAAATGATCAAGAGAAGGCCATATCTGGAGATGATTTTTTATAGTAGGACCCTTTTATTATTTTTGTAGTACAGGTGGGGATTACGAGGTCAGGATCAGTGACACAAACACAGAAGTCTGAGCTGGTTGCAGGTATACAGGTCCCAGTGAGGTGGCTTGTGCTTGCAGGGTGTTTATTTTTCATTCATGGCCTGGTGGGCCCAGACTGGTAGGCAGATAGTTGGCAGAATTGAGTGGTCCATAGCTATTCAAGAAGACCAGTAGAGGATGTAGCAAATGGATAGTCCAGTCTCAGCCAAAGGTTAGCTTGTCAGTTTTCTTAATCAGAAGAACAGTAGCTATTATAATGTAAAGTCAAAGGAGTGGGGAAGCCCTCCAAGTATTTGGACAGGTAGACAAATGGGTGCTCCCAGGGACTGACAGTCTGACTAAGCATTGTTGTTTTTGTGAACTTAGGGATCCATATTTTACATAAGCCAGCAGCTCCAAGAAACTTGAATACATTTTTCTGTAACCAGTTTCTTCCAGATGCTGTAGCAGTGCTTTTGGGCCTTCTGCACAGGCAACTATTGTGTCATTAACAGGAAATGCAGTGATCATCTACCAAGAGTGTGAACAGTTAAGTGCTTGAACCTCAGGGAAGTTTAGTTCACGGCAGTTAACCATTGAGTCAAGAACTGGGAATTTTGCAAAGAGAGGATGGCTGATAGGAGCCAAATGAAAACAGAAGAAGGCACTCTTTAGGTCATGGCAGGTGTAACAGCAGGCGGTGCGTGACAGCAGACTGGGGAAGCACATATGGAGGGCATTTATGGCACCATTGGCAGCTTGGAGAACTTGAGCTAGTTTTACAGGCAGGAGAGGTATATTTTAGCAGTTAGACATTTTACAGTCTTAAAACATCATTTTTTTTATTTTTTGGGGACATAATGGCCTAGCGCCTCCCTGAAAATAGTGAAATATATCCAAAACCCTTATGGCAATTCAGTAACAATCCAAAAATGGAGTATAGTTGGAGAATTTCAGAATATGGGCAATGGCTGCATTGTCAATGGTGCAGGGATCTTGCCCAAGATCTTTGTTCTTCCCATGACATCTGACAGCCATGGGGAAGGGTGTCATGGCAACACAGCACAGTTGATGGCCAGGCCCCAGGATGCATTCTATTTCATACCTCTAGGATAAGAGTTTTCAAAACTGCAGGATTGCATTTATTTGTCTCAGACTAATGCAGGTGATGTCTTCCTCTCAGGAAACAGAGGTGAAAGTTCAAGGTTAAATTAGAAGGAAGCTGACTGGCTTGGTGTAGGTTGCTTCTAATTTGAAGAGAAAGTCTTTTCCCAGAAGTGGTATGAAGACTGGCTTACACAGGAGATGGCCTTCCAGGATGCAAGCTTGTGCCTTGCAGAAAGAGTGAGAGACAAAAGTCCCTGTTGCCTTAGTGAAGGTACTATTGACTCCTAGTGGCCCAGCTAAAGAAGGGAGCTTGGTCTGGCCTGGTCTGAGCCTGTAAGACCAATGAAATGCTTGTGACCCGATCCATGTTGAAGATTTTAAGAGGATTGATTGATTGATTGATTGATTGATCTTTAGTGTCCAAAGTCCATATAACTCACAGCCAGAGGGTGTAGTCATTTATCATACTGGATTTCCTTACAGACATCAGTGCCTTTTTTTTCATCAAGTTTCTAGGTAATAGTAGTTGATGGTCTTTTTGCCTACTTTTTACATCTTTGAGAAATGCTCAATTGGATTGTTTCATGAGGTAACCTTTGGAAAGGCCATGGCAACTCATTTGTTAGGGCTCACAGTCCGATTTTCTCAGTCAAAATGTGGCACTCAGAAGAAATCTCTAACAATCATCTTCGGTAGGCATCAGATGATGCCATCTGACCAGGATAGGGGTAGCCATGAAGCAGCAGGTTCAGGACAGGTACGCCTCTATGGCCAAATATGGGCAACAACTAGCTGGAACCAGAACCAGTTCAACTGGGTGGAGAAAAATGAAAAAATATGGTCTAGGAGATAGCTCAGTAGTTTAAGTGCCTGCCTATAAAATGCAGGGTCCCAGATTCAATCCCTCGTACTGAAAAAAAAAAAAGAGGCTAGAGAGATAGCTCAGCAGTCTAAGTGTCTGCTTATTAAGCACAAGGACATGGGTGTGATCCCCACTACCCACATGCCAAACTGGCTTCATACTGTGCTGGCCACTGAAGCCAGGTGTGGCAGCACATGCCTGTAATCTCAGTGCTGGGGAGGCTGAGACAAGAGAATCATTATGATACTGAGCTATGTAGTAAGACCCTGTAACAAACAAATAAATAAATAAACCTTTAAAAAATCAATTGGCTGGAAATAAACAAGTTGGGAGTAGGGTATGAAACTGTATACAGCAGCTGAATGGATGATGAGGATGCCAAGGTAAGGCTCTCTAGAAAGATGTGCCTCTTTTTACTTTAATTTTTTTTCTTTGAGATGCATAGAATGGTTTGGTTTCATTCTTAACTCTGCAAAATCTCTTTTTCCTGCCATCAGAGTCTGTGGGTTTTTATTAATTAATTTTCACTTCTGACTCCCTACATGTGTGTTTTGTATGCTTGAATAATGGTGCAACAGTCAAAGGGTGGATGCCTCTCAGAAAACAGACCATTCAGATACCCACCTGGCCATGCCCCTCAAAGGGACTTACATACAGCATGGCTAGCAAGAATGAGAGGCCTCTATTATACCACATGTGGATAGCTACAGAACTGCAGGTGAGGACCAATCAGCCTGCATGACCAGTGCTTCCCAGCCTTGATGCACAGATGGAGCAACCTACTGCTTATGCTATCCATTCCACTCACACATTCATTCAACAAGCACTCAGAAGTTAAACATTCCAACCCCCTTCCCTTGAGGGTAGGTCTGAGTAACTGGAGTTGATTAGACTCACCTTCAACTCACACAGAGCATGGCTGACAGACTTCCTGGGGTACTCAAGAGGCCTTACCAGAATCAGGCAGGCAGGAAGGCAGACTGATAGATGGACAGATTGCATCCTCTGTCTTTTGGGGTCTGATGTGAGCCACTCAAGCAGGGGCCAGGAATCCTCTTCCAGACCTCTGAGGGAACTTAAGAAATTTCAAGGGCACACATTCCTGTCAGGACCAGAGAGGTCCTTGCTATATCCACCAGTGCCATAATCAATGACCAAAGCAGTCGTCACAGTTGGTCTTCCTTCCCAATGCACCAGATGCAACGGCAAGCGGAAGCACTCAGATGTCATAGGATTTGGAGGAAGATTTATTTACATAGATGGACACTGATCAGGAAATTCCCAGAATGTCTAGGCCCTGATCTCTGGTTGTCTAGGCCTTATGTGGGATAAGCAATCAGGAAGTACAGAGGCAAAGCGGCTTATCAATTGAGGATTGGTTCTTATAATATTCATCATACTGGCCAGCAATGGAACTGTTACCTGACTAATGAAGAAACTGAAGTATACTGGTAGGGGCAGGGCATCTTCTGCTATAAATACAAAATGAGAACAAACGTATTCTTTACTAAATGAGAATCAAAGTCATTCTATGTGAAAGGAGCTCAAAAGGTTGTTCAAGAAAAGAACATGTTCCACTTGTACCTCTACTGTTAGGGACAGATTAGCCGCTAGAATTGAGGCCAGCTTGGGAAACAGCACAAAAAATTGTCTCCTCCATTCTGCATCTAAGAAACCATGGTCTCCCTCCAATCCATGCTACCTTCCTTGTTCAGAGTCTTTTAGCTCACCCTCAGGAAACCTGTCAGGGCAGACCATATTACTGCTTAGAAGTGAAGTACTCTGTGTACACATTTTCAGTGTTGACTCCTACAGTGCTCCACTGTTCCAGATGTATATCATCAGATTAACTCCAATGAGGGATAACCTCCCCAACCCAAAGGGTTTAACCTTAGTCACATCTGCAAAATTCCTTTTGTCATATGAGGTAACCTTAAAGAATATTTTTGGATTAAGATACAGACATCTATGTTCTGCTAACATCCGAATACAGAGAAATCATCAACAAATATGGAACAACAGTGGGCTTTCAGACACATGAGTGAGAAAATGTGCTCAAGACCCCATAGCAAACATTTGAAAGTCTAACATGGTCATTATGGATCATCAGTCTTCCTATATCTCTGAGGTTAAAGTGTGAGTATTTAATGTGTCTCAAGAAATGCTGGAGAAAAGCACAATCCAACTAAATGGATTATCTGGAAAAATTTACAAAATCAGTTGCCTAATGGATGTCAAAAAAAGAAGACAGGCATTGAAACACCCACTATGACTATCCAAGAAACTTAATGAAGAAAATTGATTCAGTTCAAACCCAAAAAACTCACATGTGCAATGTACTTATACTCCTACAGAAATACACAATATTAACCCCCTTTTTCAGATGTTTCCTCAATGTTACTTTAATGCATGAAGTTTTGTAAATCAAAAGCACATATTATGTTTTATATATTTTATTAAATATTTTCATAAATGCTACCTATAAAATTAAATATGGCAATTAATGTGTAAATCATAGTGACTTTATCCTTTTAAAAATTAGCAGAAAATTCAAAGATTTCTTGCAAATATATTAGCACTTTATTATATAATATAAGTTCACTTTCATGTCAAAAAGTGTTAATGGATCTACTTTAATAATGTTTTGTTTTAAAATTGCAATCATTTTGTTCGACTGCTATTTTAGTAGTTGTGAATAATGTGAAAAATAGATCAAATAATTGAGTCATTATGCTAAAAAAAATACATCTTTTTCAACTGAACTATTCAAGTAATTGAGATCAGGCACTTGTCATCTTTGACCACGTCCAGTGGTTTTGCAGTGCTTGGCATTAATAACTGCCACCTTGCCCAAATGGAGAACTAAACTTCCCAGGAAGGCACTGCTACAGGAATGATTGTTTTGTCAGCTGTGCTGCTACTGCCTGTTGATCTTTCATAGACCCTTGCTCTTCACTGACCATGGAAGAAACTTTGCTCATTTCTGCTTTGAAAATTATTCCATGGGGTTAGTATGAAGAAGCGCCCTTCTTCTCTCAGCAATACTCTGGGTCTCTGCTTTATTACTGAAATTTCATGGCATCACTTTTTATCTGAATCACTCTTTATTGAGGTCATCTGTCCTTGCGACATTAGTACTATAGTGCAGTGTGAAAGTCAGCATGAAGTTTCCTTGGATTGGTAGAACATTAGACCGGTTTCTTTCTGACTGTTGGCTCCTGACCTCCCCTGTCTTAGGCAATTTACTTTAGGAAACTGGAGGTTTCTCTTTCCCTTTAAAATGTATGCAGAGGGCTGGAGAGATGGCTCAGTGGTCTAAAGCACCTACTTAGAACAAGCTTAGCAAAAGCATCAGAGACCGCGGTTCAATCCCCCAGCACCACATGCCA
>NW_004524670.1:1451682-1452266 GCF_000260255.1 Octodon degus | reverse complement strand
AAGACAAGGCAGGAGGCATTACAATTCCTGACTTGAAATTATACTACAAGGCTACTGTGATAAAATCAGCATGGTACTGGCAACAAAATAGATCTCAGGATCAATGGAATATATTAGAAGATGCTAAAGCACTTACAAACACACTCAGCCACCTTATCTTTGACAAAGGAGCCAAACATACTCACTGGAAGAAAGATAGCTTCTTTAAAAAATGGTGCTGGAAAAACTGGCTCTCTACATGCGCAAAACACAAACTTCACCCAGGTCTATCACCATGCACTAAACTAAAGTCAAAATGGATTAAAGATCTCAACATTAAAGCACAGACACTAAATCTCCTGGAAGAGAAAGTAGGAGGAACTCTTGAAGACATAGGGGTAGGAAAAGAGTTCATGAACAGAAATCAAATTGTAGGGGAAACAATTGAAAGAATTAACAACTGGGACCTGCTCTTACTGAGAAGATTTTTCACATCAAAAGAAAATACCAACAGGGGCTGGAGAGATGGCTCAGTGGTCTAAAGCACCTACTTAGAACAAGCTTGGCAAGGCATCAGGGACCGTGGTTCAATCCCCCAGCACCAC
>NW_004524670.1:1398933-1442962 GCF_000260255.1 Octodon degus | reverse complement strand
TCTCTCTCTCTCTCTCTCTCTCTCTCTCTCTCTCTCTCTCTCTCTCTCTCTCAAATAAATAAATAAATAAAAATTTAAAATGTATGCAGACTTTTTCCCCAGCTATTCTCCCATTTCACAATAAAGAAAATTCTTTTTCAAAGGCTTGGAAACTGTCTAAAAGCTAAGTGGTAAAGGAAAGAGCATTTCTATCTCCCAATTTCTTCCCAGAGAATAGGAAACTAATTTTGAATGGTACCAAATAGCAAAAATAGATGGACTATTCATCAAAAAATAAAAAATGCAAACTCAGAAATAATTCAGTGTATTTACCACATCTCAGTAATCAACTGATTCCCTAACAACCACCAGTACTTCTTCATTAGTCCACCCCATGCTTAAATGCTCACATCTTGGTTTCTGAGCATGTAGTCCAACATTTCTACTCTATTAACACAGTTGGAAAGAGTCTGCTTAAATTCGGTAGTTCAGCAACTGCCTCCAGCCCACCATTTTAGGGCTGGAAGCCAGCTCCATGTCTTAGCTAGATTACCCAAAGATGCTGATGTGTCAGTTTGGCAGCACACAGCTCAACCCTGCCTTTCCTCTGGATGCTTCTTTGCCGTTTTGAGGGTATGTCAGTGAAGCAGAGAATGTTTTCACTGTAGCTTATATGTATTAGCCCTAGACAACTACAAGCTTTTTTGACTCCAGTTAGGTTTTCTTCTAAAATATGTATCTCAACGTTAAATTCACTTCTCAGCTGGAATTCTGTGTACCTTGATAAACCTAGACATGGAGAAATGGATCAAATGCACACAGTACAGGCTATGGTTAGTGAGACATTAATTAGAAAGAGAGAGGGACATTCAGGTGGAAATTCAATAAATCAATGCAGAAAGACTTACAAATAACATGTAATTTTGTATGATTATATATTCAAATATGTTTTAAAAAATATTGACTGAACCATAAGCATACCAAGAGGGATAAACAAGAATCTATTGGCATGAGAGGCAAAATTACACTGTTGGCTACTGATGTGTAAGATAAATTAACTTCCTTTTCCTTAAACCCTCTAATACGATGTTGCACTCGTTCAGAATTGTCTTAAAATATTATATTGCCTCTGTACAGTATGCACTAGATATCTGTGGAACATAAAGCTCTGCAAATAAAGTCGCATTCAGAGATGCCATGGCACAAGAAGCACTTAATTTTTGTGACACCTTTTGATACTTTTAACATTATTCATGTTCACATTTTGTATATTATAGTAATCTGTTTTGAAGTCAGTTCTAAGTAGCTTAAACCTGGCTGGATTCAAGTGATAAAGAGATAAATGCAAATGATCACATTGTACACATACTTACTGGCAAACTTGACAACAGTTTATGGTAATCATAACTCAACACCTCTGCTAAAAACATTATCATCAGTAAATATAAAACACTCGGGTAACTTAAAACTATCTTGTGACTGTAATGAAAGCCATATTGTTATCTTCTTGAATACAGCTGTGCCTTTCTTTATCCATGGATTTAAAGATATGATACAGCAGTTGCTGTCAGGAACAAGCCAGTTTTGTTTTCCACAGGAAATGTAGCCTGACAGTTTCAATAAAAACAGAAGCTTCCAATTAACTCTGTCTTATTTAGAAAAGGTAATCTTTCAGCCAAGCTCTGAGGAGAAGGAAAGAGAATCAGGTAATACTCTAATGAAAAATAGGAGAAAAAAAGCCTACACAGTACAGGCTTAACTATGGCTACACATTGAAAATATCTAGGAATCATTAAAAGAATACCAATGATTGGGCCCCTTCAGCAAGGATATTTACTTAATTGATTTGATTGTACTCCACATACAATTTCTCAAAACTCCAGAGTTAATACTAACATAGATGTAGACACAGAAGTAGATGTTTATGAGCTATGCAGTAGCTTCTGCTTTACTATTAATTTACAGAAATGATGCTGACAAGATTGGTCAGTTAGTGAATCTATGAATGTCACAGAAATCTTAGAGAATACATGAACAAAATCAGAGTTAAGGGTGCTCTGTCAACACACAATTCCCTTTAATTTGAATGTCCAAAGTATATTAAGTAAAATTAAAAATTCAAGTGTTAATAGTTATGTAAAGCAGTAAATTAGGTAAGCAAAGTAAAAAGATAATATCAAGTTAAGCAAGACTACATTCTCTATCTGCTTGCTTACAATAGAAACAGACATGACAATGAATTACAAAATACCATCAAAGTTCTGGAAAGAATGCTTTGAATATGGAAGAATGAATGGCAAACTTCATGCCTGCCATTTAAACTCATTGGGAAGTGAACCAATGTAAACATCTTTCTACCCAAGTTATTATCACTTCATAGAGAATTAGCCAGTTTATATAAGACAGATGTAGTAGTAGAAGTTCTTGTTTATTTTTTTCCTGGTTTATTGCTACTATTTTAAGAAAACATTTGATATTCCAACCAGCAATGGGAGTAAGAAACCTCTTCTTCACTTTCTATGGTATGCTGAATAAAAGCCCCATATTAGACCATACCTGAACCCAAAAACCTGTGAATATGTTTTATTATGTGGCAAATGTGAATCAAGGCTGTAGGCAAATTAAAGCAATTTAGATTCTGTCATGGTTTGGGGTTTTTACAAGAGGAACAATATAATACAGGACACATTTTATAAGATTATTTTTAAATGAATCATCAGAAGAATCATATACCAAGAGTGCAAGAAATCTATGCACACTCTAAAGACCAAAGGAGCCAGTTGAGGGCCTGGATCCTAGTATCCTGCATGAGTCTAGCTGAAGACCTAGAGCTCATGATAATGCCTCTCAGAAGTGCGAGTGGAGGCCAAGAGCCCAGGACAATGTCTCATGCAGTGCTGCTTCACAGATCTGTGCTGGGAAGGCCCAAAGGTCAGTGGTGGAAGCTAGGAAGTCCGTGGCAGCAGGACGAAGAATCTGTGCTAGCAGCTGAGGGATCTGAACTGGAGCCTTGAAGCAACACTCAAGCAGAGCTCCCCTGAAAAGTGCCACACCCGTTCTAAGTTAACAGTGAGATCCTGAGCTCTTCCAACAAAGAGGAAAGCTGAACTCCCATGAGGAAAACCAATGTGACAAGCTTCTCCAGGAAACTAAGCTGTGCACCATTTTCCCCTCAGAGCCAGGAAGTGATGCTTACCCCAAAGTGAACTATAGCCATTCTCAGCAACAGTTAGGTCCCAAGCTCCTCCTCTGACAAGAACAGCCAAGTTCATGAGGAAAACCAACATGACAGTTCACACAGCAGAACTGCCCAGGAGAACCAGCAGCTTCCAACAGCTCCAACAGCTTCTCCAAAGAGCTTTGCTAACAGCCTCCCATCAACTTTTCCAGTTCTGCCTCTTCTGCTACTGGTAACAATCCTCTGCCATCTACTGGTATCCAACGAAAACTGCAAGCATGATACTTTGAATTCATTGTTGCAAGTGCATAATTATAATATAGCATTTAATTATAGAAACAAAAATGTTCCCTCTTACCTTTCATGAAAAATCATAGCAAATTTTTGTGTAATTTTTTGAAGTTTTCCAATTCATTTTCCTTTTCTCCCAATTACTGGACATTAAATAATGGGAGAAATGTGTAAACAGTTACATAATTAAACTGTTGTAGTGCTATTGTAAGAGAAATGTGTTAAGATAATTTTTATTCATATTTCTTGATTCAACATCTAAATAATCTTCAAAATCAAATGTTACCATGCGTACCCACTCTTGCACATGTGCTCACTCTCATATATATACCTTGACCACGTACAAGTATTTTCCCCCTGTATTTTCTTAGAGTCTTAATCAAAATTACAAATCTGCTGACATATAGAGTAGAGAACTTCTTGAGTATTATTGTAGAGTAAAGTTCATCGCCTGATAAATTATATTGTGAAGGTAAAATCAATGCTGGTTTGACATGTATACGTATTTTTGATCGTTAATTTAGGATATGATGATACAATGGCTATAGTTGTAATACTTTGTTTCTTAACTTGTTTTGACTAATCTTTCATTGCCTGAATTTGTGTATACTTGCTTTCTCTAATGAAAATCCATTTCTCAAATGTAGAGTAGAATATTCCAACAAAGAGAGGATTTTTTTCTACAATACTTTTTCTTATTTGCTCAAGTGATTAGGGTTGTCATTATTTGATTAATGTGAAAGTGACTCACTATACAGAAAGCACATGACAATGAATCAATAGCTCCTGCAATCTAGAAGTCTACACCTCAAATAATAAGAGTTCTCAGAATTTTCTAAATGCTAGAAGCACCTTCAAAGGAACTTTGGAAAAAGTTATGAGAAATTGGCATTCAAAAATCTTTCTCTAGTGAAATAAAATATTAATGCCATGTTTTACCCACTTGTAGATCCTTAGCACTTCAAGGAACTTGACTGACGTAATGAAAATGTGGAGGTTGATTTGTTGTAGGAGTTGACATTTCTCTCAGAGAAAAGTGGAGAATCAAAAAGCTATGGGTGCACTCACTCTCCAAGATGAATATAGACTGTGTGTACTACAAACATGTACTAATAAAAAAGTCATACGGGTCACAAAGGTCCTATACTGGAAAGAATGATGTCCTATAGTGTTGGTATGAAACTGTCAAAACTGAAAACTTGGCAAAATCTTACGTGCTGTTCCCTATGGGAATTAGCACGAACATCTTTAACACCCCTAAGAACCTTGTCCTTTTCTCTGCTTCCTACTTTCCTCTATTTTCTTTCTTTCTTTTTTTAATGTACTTGGTACAGGATGTCACTGTGCAGGTTGGACGAGCCATCTTGCCCACTTGCCTCTATTTTCAACATTCTTTGTTCTTCCTTCATAGGTATTCTTTCCTCAAAGAATTGAAGGCCCTGAACAAACATCACATTAGGAAAACAAGGGTGTGGTAGAGACTGCCTCCTACATTGCAGACAACCCAAGGAAGGAAAGATCCTCAGGAAATACACAAAATATGATATATTTATGTGAAAGCTAAGTCTCAACAAAAGCTGATTGATTCTCTAGGTTAAAATTAAAAAATAATAAAGAAGAAAGAAATAAGTCAAAATTAATCATGAGGGGCCAGGAAGATAGCTCAGTGACATAAGTGCCTGTCCTTCAAGTGCAAGGTACCGAGTTTGATCCCCTGTACCATAAAAATGAAACTAAATAAATTAAAAAGTAAGCATGAACCTTAACTATAAGAAGTCTGGGGGTGAGGCTATAGCTCAGTGGAATAAGCACCTGCCTGGAAAGTGTGAGGTCCTGAGTTCAATACCCAATAGTGCCAAAAATTAAATTAATTAATAAAATAATATGTCTGACTTGGTTCCCATAGAAATTTATTTGATAGATTTCAATTTTGAATTTTCATTTTCCTTC
This sequence comes from Octodon degus, assembly GCF_000260255.1. Lineage (NCBI taxonomy): Eukaryota > Metazoa > Chordata > Mammalia > Rodentia > Octodontidae > Octodon > Octodon degus. The sequence goes on along the minus strand of NW_004524670.1, from coordinate 1,437,564 downwards.
AAACATCGAAATTATTTATGTGAGTATATATTAATGACAATATACAAAAAATTATTTTCTACTATGTCCTATTGGGGAACATGTTTATTATATGATTCAACAATTCTAACTAGCTGTGCCTAAAGAAACACAAGTTTCAGCGTGTTCGAAAGAGATGTACCATGATGTTCAGGATACCACAAAAAAAAGTAATCAACGGAATCTTAAAGACTTATCAACGATAGTAATCAGTACAAGAAACAAATGACTCTTGCCAACAAAATGTTTAGGGTTGGAAAAAGTTTATAGATGAATACCCATCAAATAAAACAGAGAAGAATACGTAAGTGATGGTTCCATTTAGATGAAATTCAAAACAAAGCTAAATATTATTATTTAAGAATTATACAATAATTGTTTCTGTTTTGTTCATTAACTTTATCCTCTCAGTAGTAAACACACAGCCTAGAACAAAGGCTTGAGAAACCATTGGTTATGATATGAGTGGAGAAAAACAAAAACTAAACAAGCCAAGTGTTTCTCACTTTTAAATGTAGTATCACTAATAAAAGTGTTTCTCAGAGTTAGTACTTATTAAACACTCAATATGTGTTAGGAATTGATTTAGACACTTCATAGATATCATTTCATTTAAGTTTCCACAATTTTTTAAAATTTCTTATCATTGTTAGATTCATCAAACATATAGAGACTGGTGCTACAAAAGTTTTTCAATAATATTTTCAAGTTTATTAGCTAGTAACTAGTGGCAGAGATTGGACTTCTAGATCCATTTCATTTTACCAAGTATGTCCTTGTCCTAGTTTACTTATTGTCTTTCTCAATAAATTGCACTGACCACATCACCAATTAAAATGATTACACCAATTTTCAAATATGTAGTACCTAAAATTGAAATTCGAAAATAGCCTTCACTGGATTGTTTTCTATACTAACTAGAGCCACTAGGGCCGCTAGATATTAACATTTACTAGTATTTGCTACCCTGATGTATCAGCCTGGGATTTCCTAGAGGAATAGATGCAACACAAGATGTACAAATGTATAAGAAATTACAACATTGGCTTATGATGGTCAGCCAGAGTTGGATGAGAAAGCGTGTAAAGGGCATCTGCACCCTGGACACTGAAGGATTCAGTCTAAGCTCTGGAGCTCACTGCAGTGTTTTGTGCAAGTCCGTATCAAGAGGTCAACGGGTCTGTGAGGGAAACCTGATGAGTCTATACCAGAAGGCTCAAAGATCCAAGGTGGAGACTGAAGAGTCTGAGCTACAAGCCAGGAGATGATGTTCAAGCTGACTGCAAACACCATGACTCCTTGGAGGAAATGCAATGCTCCATCCTTCCTCAATTCCCTTTTATATCCTTGAAGTGATGAGTCCTCTAGGATGGGTCTCCACCCCTTAGGGTGTGGAATTGCTGAGCGGATTTAGTTAAGCTTTTAACTTCTCAAGTTGACACAATGTATTAACCACTACACTTGTAAAGTGTTTACCTTTCAAATAATACTCTAGAAACTAAAGGTGCTAAATCTTCAAGAAAGTAAATGTAGTCATTCATCACAGCAGTAAAAGTAATTCTATTTACCAAATGTATAGAGTTTCGAAGTCAAAACAAAAAGTTAAATCCAAAGAAAGGGAAAACATTGTCAAGAATCAAAACGTAAAATTGATTTACATACTCATGTATCAGAATAGACAGAGACACTCAAGGAATAACAGGACATATCAAAAAGTATAACAAAAACCTGTATTTCCTAGGGGCTTTATATTGGCCAATTATAAAAATTGAAACAAATGAAAACAATGGGTTTTAACCCATTTAATAAAATAAGCCATGAGTTCATAATACTATTAATTAATTGGAGAAGAAAATGTTCTTCTTTATAGTAGAATGCCAGGTGAATAAATAAAGAAGAAGTAATTGAGGAGAAAAATATCAGTGTGTAGAAAAAAGTATTAGGAAAACAATTCGATGAGTAATGATAAATCTCTCCTAAAATAATTAACTACAAAGCAAAACATAATACAATTACAATGGAAAAGTCTAGCAATTACCATTTTAACCAAGTGAACAAATCTGATATCACTATTATTAGGATAATCTAATATCATATTATTCTTGGATATGATGTAATGAAAAGGATCTCATATCTTCTGTGATGTCCCTGCCAAAATTGTGTAACTTGATTCGAATCATAAGGAAACACATACACGGACATACAATGGCCTGTATTCTTTTTTTTAAATTTTATTTATTTATTTATTTATTTATTTATGTGGGGGGAGGGCAGCTCAGCCCACCAGGGGGCGGGGCTGGCTGGCATGTGGTGCTGGGGGATTGAACCACAGTCCCTGTGCTTTGCTAAGCTTGTTCTAAGTAGGTGTTTTAGACCACTGAGCCATCTCACCAGCCCCTGGCCTGTATTCTTAAAAATTTCACAAGTTGGGCCAGCAAGATAGCTCCACAGACTAAGTGCCTTCTTAGACAATCACAAGGACCTGGGTTCAATCCCAGTACCACATGCCATGCCAACCTTGCCCCTGGGCACACTGAGCCAGCAACTGAGTCCTGATGTGGTGGCACACACCTGTAATCCCAGCTCTAGGAGGCTTGAAAACAGGATGATCACTATGAGTCCAAGCTGCATAGTGAGATGCTGAACAGATCCAAAAGAAAAAAAAAATCTCATAGGCCCTAAAGACAGATAATAAAAAAGCTGTTTCAGGTTCAAAGAGCCTATAAAGATATCTAAATGTAATAGGGGGACCCTGTACTATATGGAACTAGGAAATATATGCTAGTTAATGGCTTTTTAAAATCAATGAACAAAATTTGAGCATAGGCTTTAAATTATATTTTATCACTATAAAAATTCCTGATATTGATCATTTACTAACATTGCCCAAGAAAATATTCCTCTACTTAGGAAATTCACACTGAAGGATAGAGAAAATGAATAGTTTTCAAAGTTATAGAGTAAAATTTACTGTACTAGAAGAGAAGCATAACTATCATGAAAATATTAATATTTGATAGAATACAGAAATAATTAAGATTTATGAACTAATAGAAAATACCTAAATATGGACAATCCTAAGAGAATTTTTTTCTCTTTGGCAAATGGGACTTTTATCAAACTTATAATATTTTAAGCCAAAAAGAAAACATCAGTAAATTCCAAACAAACAAGAGCAAAGACCATATCTGCTCATAAAAGTAGAATGAGAACAAAACCCAAAGCTCTTAACATGCTCAGAGAAGAAGTTTTCTTTCAACACAATACCGGCTGTAATAGTTGCCTCACTGCTGCTATCAAATATCTGATGTTCACAACTTAACAGAAAAATAGTTAACTATATTCAAGTACCTGTATTCATCAATAAATAATATTGCCTCTTCCATGCCCTTGTTGTACTCCCCTGAATCAGAAGCTCTTGATGAGAATGGACTTGAAGGAAGTCAAGGTTTAAGCTGCCAACAAGGACCAACAACAAGGGCTGCAGGCGAGAGGTAAAAGGACTGATCCTAACCCCAGGCACCAACTCAGCGCCAGTACAAAGGCAAAGCTACAGCTGCTGACCTGAAGCAGAACCAACACAGGAGACAACTTTCAGTGACAGTAAAACCAGCAACACTCAGAATTAGTGCGAGGCTAAGTCTGAGGAACAGGGAACCAGAAATTTGAATAGATTTTTTTTCACTCGAATTACCTTGCTATGAATGCACTAGAGGCACCGATGTTCCTACATAAATGTTCTGAGAATAGAGCAGAGGGTGTTTTCCTTCTAAATATATATGATCTAAACATAACAGAAAAGACACATGGTGCCATTTATATCAGGAATTGTCTGTACAAATGCAGTCTCAATACCTAACAGCATCTTTTTAAAGCTTCATTCATGTACAGGCCTCTGCTTTCTGCTGTGCTAATCAATCCTCCAAGTTGGCGTCCATACATCATTATAATAGAGCCATTCTAAACTGAATTCAATATGGTGACATGTTTATGTTTCTTTTATTTACTTTAAAAAACATTATGGAAGGTGCATTTATTTTGTAATGCTATTAGCAGACTGCATTGCAGCAAATCTGTAGATAATTCCTTCCAAATGAAACAAGGAACTCAAAAGCTATAACAGAAAAATGAACAAATGTGACTGTACTGACATTTTTATTCCATATATAAAAATATACCATAAATCAAATGAAAATTACTATAAGGGTAAGACAATGTTTGTAAAACATTATAGACAAGACATTACTAGGAACACAAAAGTGAAATTTTTAAAAAAGTATCCAATCAATTAAGGACAATTCTTTCACTATACAAGTCTCTAAAGAAGTAATGTATTTGGTGTATTAGTATATTAAAGGAAACTCAATCACAAAAATAGTCAAGGACATATAAATTAAATAACTTTGATGAGCCATATTTTATCCATTAGGAATTTTGGGTCATATACATACTACACTGGAAGCACCAGAAATTAGTTGCTGGCTTACTCTGTAATAGGATGAGCAGCTTATGTCATACTATGAGCATAAAAGCACTATAAAATGAGTACTTCCTCTGCTGGGAAGATCACAATAGGTGCTGAAGAAGAATGTCTTATCTGAGGCAGTCTTCCATCATTTCTACCAAGGCATTTGAGTGAAAAAAAAAGAAAACAAGACTCAGACCTCTTGACCCTCAAGAGTAGTTGAGTCTCACTAATCAATCCTGATCAAGGGAAAGCAGAGAAATTGTATTTATTTTCATTCCATTTTTAAAATAGTCTATTAAATAAATTAATGAGAATATATACCAACCATTAAATGTCATATAAATTATAGGAGTCTTTCATCAGATACGGTACAAAACAGGCAAGAAATGTCAGAAAAATTTGCAGGATAAATGCTATAAATTTCAAGCAAAAAGAGAGAATCAAGAATTATACAAATAAGGGGCTGGCAATATAGCCCAGCAGACTAAGGGTTTGCTTAAGTAAGCACAGGGGCCAGGGTTCAATCTCTGGCATCACATGCCACACAGGCCCTACCCCCCAGCACGCCGATCTGGTGATGGAGTGCAGGTATGGTGGCATACACATGTAATCCCAGCACCAGGGAGACAGAAATCAGGAGGATCACTATGAGTTTGAGCTGTTTAATGAGACCCTGCACACAAAAAAAAAGAATTTGAAAAATGGTCAATAATATGAGATGCAAGAAAAGTATATGTCATATATAACAATTAGGAACTCATAGACAACTTCAGTAATAACTTTAGCAGGGAAGTAGAATTAAAGAATAAATAAAAATCTATCAATTACATTCCTAGCTATGCAGCAGAAGCAGAATTTATACACAGATAACGCACACAATGATTGTGTTAGCCATAGAGAGGGAAAACTGCAAATAACTCCCATGTCATGCAAAGAGGAATAGACATATGAACTATAACCAGGAGTAATAGCACAGAAAATTCTCAGACCTATAAGCAAGTCACATCAGACTATGCAATCACCCATTTGTATCTGGGACTTCTGAAAATACTTTAAAAATATTATGTCTATACTAAACCCAAAGAAAACTCTACAGACAAAACCTGCAAGCTTTATAGAATTTTTAATCTCATTTTCTATGCAAGTAGTGTTGTGAAACAACTATTTATAGAGCATTGACCTTGTTTCAGTATTATAAGTAATCTAGAAATGGTTTAACTACATGGGAGGATGTATTACATCCAAACACGAGACCATTTTATACTAGGGGTTTAAACGCCTATAGATTTTGCTATCTAAATGGGATCCTAGAAAAAATCCCCCATGGTTATAGAGGGATGACTATACATAGGCTAATGTTTTTAAAAACATATATATATCTTACATATACATAATTTGTATGTATGTATAAAATAGGGAAAAGTTTAAAAATGGAAAGTAGGATGATAGTCACTTTCCTTGTTTCATGTTGCTTCTCTACTTTCCTGTTCTAGCCACTGAGCAGCATGTCCTTGAATAAGAGATTTATATCCAAGGAGAGATGGCTCTAACAGTGTAGTGAGCTATTGAAGCAACAGTTGTAGAGGAAGTCAAATCTCAAAAGAGAGAGGTTAGGAATTTGCTTTTGTCTTCACTTTCTATTATCTACCTATTCCTTTTTTCTTCAAAAAGGATAGATTTCTTTTTCCCTCATGGTTTGAAATGATGGTCTGGGAGCAGTGTATGGTATCATAATGGGAGGAAAACTACGTTTCTCTCTCCTGAGTCTAGGATCAAAATTGAGCTGCTGCGACTGCTACTGCTATTTCAGGACATATTGTACACTGGACTATTTGCTGAGATCTGTGGGGTTTGACTAGTTGGAAGAAATTCAGAACATGACAGTATGCCCACTAGAACAAATTGATCTGTTCATAGCATATTAGTAAGAGGAAGGGAACAAAATCAGGGTTAAAAGAATGTTGAACAAGGGTCCACAGAACTTTTCTCAGTTTGAGAATTTACAAATTTTACTCAAGAATGAAAATACAAAGGGCAAGGACACCTGGCTATACTGGTGAGCTGTTCCTGCTCTGCTGTATTTTCAAAGCACTGGAGTGAAAGCATAAATGAGTTATCAAAAGCTTTCTGTCCTTAATGACTTTTTGTGTATTGGAAAAGTCAGAATCGTTCTGCTCCATATATCATGGTTGCTTCTAAATTGGTTTTAGTTGCATGTATATTATATCAACAAGACTTAATCTAATTTGAATCCTGGAGTTTACAGGGATGTAAGTGTACAGCTGTCTTGATAAGCTGACTATTTTTGGCAGGATAAAATATCACCCAGCATCTCCTTGTTGGACCAAAATCTTGAGAACACAGAGATATGAATCATAGCCTAAGTAAACACTCCGTTGCAACATTATATCATGCTAAAAGTTGTAAAAACCTCATAATGAGTATCAGGATAAAATAATTCATTCATCAAGACTTAAAATCTGTTTGCAATGGGAATAACTAGTTCCTTAGAATATTCTAAAACGCATATTCATATTCACATTTGGATCCAATTGCTTCAGCCTTCTAGATTTAACTCATGTAGACATTCTTAGGGTGGTTTGATCAGTATCCACTGTTGCTATTCTAATGGAGTGAAGGACACTGCATACAGCACAGGCTTTGCTCAGACTTGAAGTCTGATTCTAACACAATTGTAACCTGCAGGTGGGTGACTTAATAAATCTTTAACTGTGCTCTTTCCTGAAAATGCACCATAATGGTCCCACTCAACAAAATAAATATGAACAGTCAAATCAGTTAACAGTTCTAAAGTACCATTTTAGTTGCATATTTTGAAATAGGATATGACCTAAAGATGAAAATGTAATCCTATATTTATGATGTGGGGATAGAATAAAATACTAAATTTATCCAGAAAGAAAATGGGCTTCTTGTTCTTACTGAAACCTAATTAGGATTATGCTATACAGACAACAAGGGCATATAGTGTGGGAAGGACTATTTTTTTTCTCCAAGTGTAAGAATTTTTTTTACCATAATTTAGAAAGTTTTCTAAAGCCAAGTATGGGAAAATGCATCTTTAAAAAAATGTTAGAAATAGCGTCAGTTCCTTGAATCAAGACATATCCTGCTGAAGAAACTTGATTATTGTGGTATGATTTCCACTTTCTTTATCTTTTCCATAACAGTAAAAAAATATAAAAACTCCTATGGATCACCCTTCTTAGGGTTGAACAGTGGCCACCCTTCAACCATAAATCTAATCCCAAATCCTATTTATTAGACATTGTACCACCTCTTTGGCAGTGTTGCCAGTTACTAGTTCATTACTTCTTTTTTTTTTTTTTTTTTTTTTTTTGCACCTATTGCACTCTTCATGACATACTCTGAGATAACCAGTGTAGTTTCTTTAAGCACCACCTCTTTAAAGTGAACATTGTGTTCAGTTCATGTCCAGGGTGCTGGAAAGACATAGAAAAGGAAAAGGCTGTCCTACATTTTTCAGTGTGGACTGGGATTGAGTGATGTGGATGTGACAATACTCAACGAAGCAATTCCAGCAGCCATAGATTCAAAGCCCTGTTCCTCTGCAATCTAAAGCTCTCATGCCTGGACATAATCCCAAGGTCTCCTGGCCTCATTGGTACCCAGTTACTCCTACATGACCCATATGCTTTCGAGAGCTCTTGCTCTTCACTAACTAGCAGATTTCCACTGCATACTCACACTGGTGATTTCTAATCACCTTCAGTACAACTGCAATCTGGAGTGCTGCCTCCTGTGTCCCCAGAAACTCCAGAACAGCCTAGAAAAGGATTAACTTCTTTGGCAACTTATTAACTGACCACACATATTCCATCAAGGTCTGAACTTCTTCCAGGTTTACATCACCTTAGGTGCTCTTCTTCCACCTTGCTGTACCTAATAGAGATTTTATATCCCATTTCCTTTATACCGGTGGGAATTCCTTAAATTAAATTTCCCTTATTTGATATGTCGTGTGGCTTCTATCCTCTGATTAGGCCCGAATTTCTGTCAGGAATGCCCTGAACTTAGTAGCACTTTAGTTGCAAAGTAACACTTCATGTAGGGACTCTACATGACCATTCTTTGTCTGTATTCCATTTTTATGTACTACTTGCATTATCTTTGCCTTGAGCTCAGAATTTTTTTCTCTCTCTGCTCTCCTACCAATTACACTACTAGGCAATCTTATTGATTAAGTAAAAATTAAACTTACTGTAATTATACTATCATACACAAAATAATGATAAACTTGTATATACGGCAAGTACCATTCCAAGTGCTTTCCATATGTTATTACTTTTCACAACAGTTTTGAGAGGTGGATTAACCTTTACAATTTGAAACATGTGCAAAAGATGGATCTGAGCATTTTAAAGTGTATCACATAGTTACTGATGTAACTAAAACTATAAATATTTTTGATTCTAAGACTGTGCTCACTCCACTCTTGATGTGAATAAATTTTTTCTTTAAAAGCATTTAACAGTAGCCTAATGCTCCCTGGGCCAAAGGCCATTAGAACCCTGAACATGAAATCTTCTCTGCTCCTTCCTCCCCTGCTTCTCCTCACATCACTCTTACTGCTCGTCTAATAATACTTTCAAGTCTACCTTGAAATAGATACATTTATGCTATATACCTTGAAACCTAAGATTAAACCTTTTAAAATGCATTTATTTTTGTGGCCCCTCTTTTGCACTTAAACTCCTAGATTACTATTCATTTTTTACCTTTTATAGGAGGAAAACATTACAGATTTAAGAAAAATGACTCCCTTTAAGATGGTTTTTCCTCCCAAATACGATAATAATTCAAATCAAGGGAAGGAAGAAGATACAACTACAATAACCCCATGACTTTTTAATAAAGTAGGTTTTTTGAATTTCTGATAAGTGTGACAAAACTATCTTTACATGTACAGATATTAGGGTATTGTAATTTTTATCCACTACCAGAAATGGGGAGATCAGGCCTTTGATTTTTTATTAAACCACAAGATGCATGAGATTCTGTTTTGTTTCTTTCTTAGTATAATTTCAACACCTAGGACAGTGGCAGGCCCAATAAATATGTAACAAATAAATACACAAAGGCTGGATGTATAACTCAGTGGCACAGCACCCACCTGGCAAATGCAAGGTCCTTAGTTTGATTCCCTGCACCAAAAAAAAAAATGCATGAAGAAATAATTTTTGTAATAAGTGAAATAAATGTATTTTTTAAACGTATTTAGTGCAGAGTCTACAGGGTCTCACTACACAGATTGGACTCATAGTGATCCTCCTCTTTTCAGCCTCCCTCCCAAGCATTGGGCTTACAGACATGTTCCACCACACTCAGTCTCAGTCACCATCTCAGCACGCCCCAGGGTCCAGGCTGGCACAGCTTGTGGTGCCAGGAATTAAACCTCAGCCCCCTGTGCTCTGCCTAAGCAGGCCCTGTAGTCTGCTGAGCTATCTGGCTGGCCCAATAAATATCTTAGTAAGATTAAATAAAATGTTAAGTGAATATTTTTATGAAAAAGGAGGAAAGGAAAAATTGTCTATATATTTCTATCATATGTAAATGGATCACTTTCTAAGCCTAAACATTATATGGGTAAAAGAAGGTAAATATTTGGAGAGGAGAAATGTTTGAATAGAAATAGAAAGCTAATGTCCCACCTGTGGGTACCTAACTCACCTAGTTCACAGTCAATCACATATAATATCCTAGAGCATGGATTGGATTTATGCTCCAACCTGGAAGCACACAAAACAACAAACCTGAACATACATAAAAACAATAAATTTCAGGACACTGGATATTAGACAACAAAGAAGTGTCTTATTACATTTCATACTGCTATGCCAGAAAACTACATACTGGATAATTCACATGGTAGAAGTTTATTGTCATGGTTCTGAAGGCTGAACCAGTACCATTCCTGCATCAACCTAGGGCAGCAACAGATGGGATGTGGCAGTAGAGAAGAGAAAAAGAGAGAACACATCTCGAAGTCAAATTCACTCATTTGTAAAGAAACCATTCCCATAATAATAAACTCACCCCCTTGACAGTAACATTAATGTATTCATAAGGGTGGTGCCCCTAATACAAAGTTGCCCATTTTCCAACAGCACTGTGCAAGGACCACGTTTCTAGCACATGAACATTTTAAAACACTTTTGTTCCATACAGGAAAGTGAAGCCAGACAAACAGCAAATGAGTGACTTTTAAGGTTCTTTCCTTTTGCAAACTTGCAATAGATTTCATGTCATAAAGATCATACACTGGGATTTCAACCTTTTTACACTAAGCTTGTTTAAAGCTCAATCTTGTTGTTTTTTTTTTCTTTTCAAAGTTTTATTGATAAACATATAGCAATGAGACAGTTTCAAACCAAATCGAAAGTACAGTTTCAACAAATAATACACTGCATATATTCTTCTTAGTGGTTAATTGCTGTACAAGATGCAGACTTGTGATCCTACTTACAAACACCATTAGAAAAAATCATTCTATTCATTAAGAGAATGCAACTATATATCTATCCCAACCACTTTGAATCCACAGGTACAAAATGGACATTCATAGTTATACCCCAATTTTTTTAAGTTCCGTTGCTGAATATTATAGGTGTGTAAACTCAGCAAAATATTCTAAAAGAGTACAGAAGCCCATAATAGCATTGGGTCTTCTGTTTAATTGGCAATGTCAGAAATTATTGACCTGAGTCCCCCACAGCTCAACATAACAACATGGCTTTACTTCCTATATTTCATCTTCATACTTTTCTACTGGATGGTTAAGACCAAGGTAAAGCAGAACCTATGCAACAAGAGTTGTAGCTTTTTGGTTTGAGAAGGTCAGTGAAATGCCCTCAGGATTTATCCTGAGATCCTGTACCTCAGATTGAAAGCTCAATCTTGTGAAATGCTCATGTAAGTGCTTAAAATGTGCATATACTCTGCTCTTATTCTTTAAATTATTCTAAACATGACAATTAGATCTTATTCATTGAGTTGTTTAATTTCCTATCCTTGATGATTTCCCATGACGCTTTATTAATTGTTGGTTCTGTCCACTTCCTTGAGTGTGTGTTCAAGTTGAAACCTAATGATGACTAGCTTTATTGTGTACTACCTCCTTGTCTTTCTTTTTTTTTTAAATTTTATTTATTTATTTATGAGAGAGAGAGAGAGAGAGAGAGAGAGAGAGAGAGAGTGGTGTGTGTGTGTGGCCAGCTCAGCCCACCAGGGGGCGGGGCTGGCTGGCATGTGGCGCTGGGGGATCGAACCGCGGTCCCTGATGCTTTGCTAAGCTTGTTCTAAGTAGGTGCTTTAGACCACTGAGCCATCTCTCCAGCCCCCTCCTTGTCTTTCATTGCTTCTCAGTGGGTTGGAAATGCTGTGCTGCTTGACCTTGCTGCCACTAATTTGACAGGAAAATCAGATCACCACTGAGAGTAGTCAGAGTTGACTGCTTCCACCAAGCAAGGAGTAGAAGATCAGCTTACTGTCTGGTTTGTGAGTATTACCCAGCTGAAGAATGGGAACATAGCCTCATTTTTCTTGGCAGGGAATAAAAAGATTTTCCTGCTTAGACTTTGTTGCTAGAGGTTCGATGGAATACCCTTCACTGACAAAACTAAACAAAAAGGGGGATACAAATGAATGACCATTTGTATCTGTAGATTCAAAATAGTTAGGATAGATATACAGCTGCATTCTCTTAATTCAATGAATAGAGAAATTTATATTAATAGTGTTTGTGGACAGGATATTATGTCTGCATCTTGTACAATGAATACCCAATAAGACAACAATATGCAATGTATTAATTATTGAAACTGTGCTAGTAATCAGTTTTGAAACTGTCTCATTGCTATTTGTTTCTCACTAAAATAATTAAAAAGAAGAGACTGCATACCTCAGTGGAGCAAGAGAATAGAGTGTAAGATCAATTCTCTGGACACACCACTGGAACATGATGTTTCATCTGTCACTTGGTAGAGAGTTGGCAAATATTGCCAAAAATGTTTTCTGTAGTTAGGTTATCATTTACCGAGGCTTTTGGCTAGGGGACAGGCTCGTCTTAAGCCAACCTCCTTTTCTTCTGTCTCCATTTTTCTACTTCCTTCTGTCCTCATATCATCCTCCTGCTCCTCCTTCTTTTCCTGCTTTTTCCTTTATATCTGTTGTCAGTGTCAGGTTGCTGTCTTCTAGATTGTTCTGTATAGAATAAAGGAACTGAGCGTTCAGTGGAATTCATTTCTTTCAAATTCTGAGGTCCCCAGGCAATCTTCTGTCCTCTTCCACCTTTTGGAGGCATTCTATAAATCCTTTTTCTTATATATCCATGAGCTTTTAGTTGTAAGAGTATAGACCTAAGAGGACTATGGCTATTCTGTCTTTTTTTGTGTAACCAGAGACATCCATTCACTTTAATTCTACTACAGTTATGATTACCACATGTTCTACTTCACCAAGGACATTCTAATTCACTTTTTTTCTTGGCATAGATTTTAAAGTGACTTACTTTCTTCCCAAAATATCCCTGTTTGAAAACAACTATACATTCTAATATGTTGTTCACTGAATTCTATGTATGGATTATGAACATAACATTTATTTCAAAAACCCAAAAGAAATATGTCTTCAAGTGAGATATAAATGAAAAGCCATTTTTAGTGAAAAAATATATATCTGTATATACAAAATAGTTAGCAGTTATACAGCTACTTTCTCTTAGTTCAATGAGAAGAAAGATTTGTACTAACTAATAGTGTTTAGACAAGATACCATGTCTGTACCTTGTACTATGAATAACTACTACAAAGACAACAATATGCAACGTATTAATTATTATAACTATCCTACTAACCCATTTCTCATTGCTATTTCTTTATAAATAAAATTAATAAAAAATAAAAAAACAAATAAAAATGACTTATACTAAAGTGCCTGCTTAGGCAGAGTGCAGCAGCCAGGTTTCAATCCCCCGTGTGCCACACTAGCTCTGCCCCAGCGGTGCACTAAAATGGTGATTGAGACTGGGCGTGGTGGCACATGCCTGTAATCCCAGTGCTTGGGGGGCTGAAAACAGGAAGACTACTGTGAATCCCATCTGTCCAGTGAGACCCTATAGACTCTGTACTAAATACTTTGAAAAATAAATAAGTAAAAAATGACTTTTAACACAACTTTACTGCTAATCCTGTCTCTCCTGTAGATATTTCCAATCAAACATTTTATCATATTATTGTACTTTATCTTCTCCTTTAATGGGGCTTTCTTTTGGTCTTTACTATTCCTGTGAATGCAGTACTGTTCTCTCCATAGAATGTACAATCATTTAAAAATAATTTAAATTGGGTCCAGGAAGGTAGTTCAGCAGCTTAAGTGCCTATCTGACATGTGCAAGGTCCTGAGTTCAATCTCTGGTACAAGATTGAAAAATAAATAAATAAAGCACTTAAATATGATTCTCTATTGAAGCGTTTGAGTATCTTTGACTCTTATGTCTCTTCACTCTTCATTTTCTGGTCAATCTGTGAGTACTGTTGCTTCATCCATAGTAATAGTTTAAGCATCATTTTTATTTTCTCCTCTTAGTCAATTTACATACCATTATCAAAATGTAGTACTAAAGCAATACACTCATTTTGCTAAATTTTTAATAGGCCAAAACTCTTTCAAGGCAATCTTAATACCTCCAATGTGTGCCTAATTTTTCAAGATTATTTTTTTCTTCTCTCTACAACAAACCTTCTATTTGAACCAGAACTATTGCCTTCAATTCTTTAAGCTAACATAATAATAAGTTAATAAGAAACTTTCAGTAAACTCACAATTCCAACTGAAATTTTACTTAGTAAAGAACAAGGGAAGATCATGTAATAAAAAACAAAGGTAAAATTTCCATACAGAGATGGATCCAGGTTTCAAATTATGAAAAAATCTATTTTGTGGTTTAGGGCATTACTTTCTTTAGTATAGATTTTGTTTAGAGATCATTTCTTTTCCCTGGAGGAACACTGGCTGCTAGACAATTACACCTTAAAGCTTAGCAATTCCTATAGTGAGTATCAATAGATTTGGAAAAGTTCTCATGATTCCTTACAATGGAATAGCTTGATCATAGTTATCTTAGAAATAATTTATAAATTTACCAGCATGAGGCATCTGAACCACAACAGCTGATAAGTATCCTTAGGAAAAAACTCAGGTTCTATGAGGAAAAAACATGGAAGCTAAAAGAGGAGATTTTTACTACCAACAGACTGTGAGATTCTGGATAGCAGGAACTTTGCCTGCATTCGTGCCTCCTGTGTATAATGACTATCACGTACTATGTTTGCAACAGATATTTGCTGAAGGCCAGTCTCTATTTTTCCATTGCAGGTTTTCTCTGTTGTTACACTTTTCTCTTAGAATCCCTCTCCACATTGCTGTGTCTTATTCCAAACTGACGCGTGACTTTTTTCTTCTTTTTATTATATTCTCTGCCACTCTAATTATCAGCATTTTTAATTTCTTTTAATGTATTTGGTGCAAGGTCTCACTACGCAGCTCGGACTCATAGGAATCCTCCTGTTTCAGCATCCCAAGTGCAATTTACAGGCAAGTGTCACCAAGCCCGGTGTTAGTGGCAGGCTTGGTGCTCCCCGAGAAGGTCACCACGGCATGTGGTACCACGCATCAAACCTGGGTCCTTGTGCTTGCCTAGGCAGGGGCTTAGAACACTATGCTATCTCCACACCTCATTATCAGCATTTTAAAAGATTTTTTCCTGTTTTAATACTTTTGTAATTTTATCCTGTATTTTGTTACTGCTTTTATGTCTTGCATTTAATTGCATGTGCCTAGGCATAGTAATTAAATTTAAAGACTATAAAGACAGAAAATTGTTCAGATGATATTTTCCTAAATAATGGTGTCTTTATTCTTCAATTTGAATGCAAATTCTTCAATGTGTATGCAAACATGTAGCTATGATTAGATGAAGTCATAAAAATGAAATGTATTGTATAATCGTAAAATATTAACACATTAAATTATTATTCAATTATTTACTCAGATATTATAGTATCAAGCTTACAAAGCAAAATTAATTGAAATATAAAGAGAAGTGGTGAAATGAAAATTTCCTATTGGGAGTTTTTAACATTATTGTTAAAGTTCCATGTAAATTTGCATGTCATAATAGAGTTGATTAGTCAATTTCTAATATTTATGTAACATAGAATATATTGTCTTTCCATTGCCTGTGGAATAACTATCATGTCTTTGATTTTGATGTTTTTATCTGGCATCTTCTTTAGGGACATGTCTCTTGCCAGACCTCCTTTCTCATTTCCATATTTGTTATTTTGCTACAAAGAAAAATTATTTTAAAGCACAATTAGACACACTTTTTTATATTTTAAGTATTATACCTTCTGTAACTTACTTAGATCTTTTTTAAAATCCCCATTCATTCTCAATAAATAAAGCTATGGATATGAATGGAAAGATGTAAGTTATACAGATTGCATAACTTCACTACATAAAACAACAGACCTACAACAAAATATATAGTATGATGTATGCACATAGAAATACAGAAATTCTTATACTTCAGTTCTGAAACTATATTCAGGAATGGCACACTGTGGTGAGGCAGGGTGGCACATACCCGCAATCCCAGTACTTGAGTAGCTGAGGCAGGAACATCACTGTGAATTCAAGGCCAGCCTGTACTGCATAGTGAAAAGCTGTATTAAAAGAAAAATCATAGCACACTATAAATAAAGATTTTTGTCTATTTCCCCTTAAATCTCAGCAGAATTTCTTTCCATATGATTTTGTCATTATAAATGTTTACATTTTAATGTGAATAAGCAAATATGAAAATCCATACTTAAATACAAGTTATTACTACAGCTGTATCACTTGAGTGTTTCATCCCAGCCAGTTATGATTTTTAGGGTTAGTCAAATTATTCAAAAATAGCCTTTAAGGGCCAGCGAGATTGCTCAGTGGTCTAAAGAGCCTGCTTAAGCAAGCTTAGGCAAGTGCAAGGACCATGGTTCGATCCCTGGTACCACACGCCACGCCAGTCATCACCCCAGGGTGGGCTAAGCCAGTCACACACAAAAAAAAATCCTTTAAATGACAGAAAACAAGTCACAAATAAAGGCAGCTAGTAATAAACTTCTAGAAATCACTGCTTTCTTCAAAGACAATATGATGTGCTACACAGAGAGATAGCTGCTCTTAAAAACAGTTGTTCGCTTATTTGTAAGAAATATACATTTAATGAACAGAGCATTCAAGAACAGCTTCATCATCTCATTTCTCTTTAGAAACTTAAATTATGATTCTCTAGTGTGTGCTGAGCTGGGCTTTTTTTTTTTCTTACTTGATGTTCGCTTTCCTTTCAATTAACTGGGCTTCATAGCATGGTTTTGCAGCATGGAAAATTGACAAAATCTAGCATAATATTCTGTCCTTTCACTTCTATAATTTCAATTAGAAGTTCTTTGTGTTCTGCTTTTCTGAGGGAAGGTGGCATGCAAAATTGGAGTTGCAGTCTGTTAGTGGCCTACGTTTAGATTTGTAGTATACCTACTGTGCATAAAATGAGAAGAAATCAGGAGCTTTGCTGAACTTCTTTTTTTTTTTTTAACCTTACTAGCTCCTTCTTTGAAATAGAACTTCTGCTCCATTGCTCAGAATGTGCCTCCCATTCTTGAATTTTATGGAACATCCTTGGCCATACAGCGGCAAGCTTGGTAGATCTCTCACTAACCAAGCAATTTTAAGACAGGCATTAGGATTCTCAAAACTGGTGCTTTGTCTTGGTTCTATTGTATTTTTCTGAGAGATCATATTAAAAACATTTCCTTAGAGGAAGATCTCAAAAGCTTCCCTAAAGCACACCAGAGGTAATGTATAAAAAATAAAATCAGCATTTAAAAACGGATCAGGATGCATTCAACTTTTGTTATTGTTATGTTTCAAATACTGAAATAGATATCCAATTACAATTTTTCTAACCAGACTTCAAATAAAAATTAGAAAAGGGCTTCTGTAGTAGGCTTTTAAATCTTATAGGAAAATCAGAGCAAGATAACAGGCTCGCAATCTTATTAAACTTATCCATCAGTTTTCCTGCATAGCAAACTAACAGGCTTATTTTTCAATTGACAGTGATAACTTCTTATTATCCTTAGTTCATAAGACATACCTTAAATTTCAATGAGTAATTGGTTATTTTATCCCTTTTTGATGCACTGTCAAAGCAATACTTTTTTTAAAAGTACCTTCCACAAATTGTGAAGACATAACCGAGGAAATATTGTCATGAAAATATATTCTTTCCTTAAAAGAATGTATGTTAGGCTGCTTCCTGGAGAAGTTAGTGCTATACCGATGACGTTGATTATGTGATTTCAACATTTTAAGTGTCTATTATAGTAAAAAAAAAAATTGCTAACATTATTATTAAGTTTCTGCTCCCGTCACAATATACATTCACAAAGTTTCATGAAGTTAGATAAAGACACATGCTGTCTAATTCCGAGGATAAGTAGTTTGCTAGTCCAGGGAAATTTACTGTATAATGATGTACTTTTATTTCTCTTTGAAAAAGTGAGAATATAAATATGATGTAAGAAGTTTAAGAAACATGTTTCTTCAGTTTGAAAGGCTATCATTTATTATTATGAGACGATCTTAGAACAGTAGATAGTTTCCAGCATAACTGGTATTTATGACATACTGGCAGCACTTTTATGACATACTGACACGACTTTATTTAGTAAAATTAAAAAAGAAATAAACCCACCTTGTTTTTTGAATACACATTAACAGATTCATTGACTTTTCAGTTTAATTCAGTAACATTCATAGAATGTGATTTATGTCACTCAAAGATTTTAACTTTATTGATACTCTCTTTATAACCCTAAATAGTATCTATCTTAGTAAATACCTCAAGTGCATTTATCAAGCCTTATACTGTGTTGTTATTTCCTGGATTCTTCAAATATCAATTAGAGCAATGTGCTTGTATTTTTACTGATTTTTAAAATCCTTTTCTATCATTGATCAAGAGACATTTTAAGCATGGATTTAGCTACTATTTCTATCATTTTTTTTGGATCCTGCTTTATGTATTTTGAAACCCTGTTACTAGGTACACAAATACTTAAATTGTTATTTTCTCTTTATGAATGGGTGAGTTTTAGTGATTTCTCAGAAATACATTTGTTTAGTATTAGTATAGCCTTTTGCATATACTAATTTGGACTATGCACCTTTCTTTTATGGTGTTTTAGCTTTGGGTATCTTTTCCCATACCTTTATTTTTTATCTGCTTCTCAATAGTTAATATACATTTCCTTTTTGCATGTGTATTTCTTAAAAGCTTTTTATTAGTTTCTTTGCCATTAAAATTAACATACTGCTTTAATTAGCACATTGCTTTATTGTCTCACAGTTCTGTAAATCAGAAGCACAATAAGGTTGAGCTGGGTTCTCTGCTTAGTTTCCCAACATTGATGCTGAAGTCCAAGAGTCAGCCAAGCTCATAATTGGTAAAGAACTGACTTCACTGGCAATGCCAGAATTCCGTTCACTGTGGCACGAGGTCTGAAATACCTGTTTATGTACTGGCTCGCTCTTGTCGGAGGTCAGTAGCCTCATGAGGCTCCTCATTTCTTTCTCATGTAGCTGTCTCCATCTTCCAAACAACAACACAACAACTTCTCACAGTTTTAACCACTGTAATTTCCTGTCCTGCAACCCCACAGGAAAAGTGCATGGATATTAAGCATTCACGTGGTTAGGTAAGGCTAACCTCAATAAACTCTTTGTCCTACTGTGTAGTGTCTCAGATGACAACATAATTATGAGAGTAGTACTCATCATATTCACAGACTGTGGAGTTTAAGGACAACCTCCTTGGAGAGGTGAGACAGGGTGGAGTATCAACTGTATTGTATTTGTGACCTGCCCAAGGATTGAAGGAGCTCACTCTGGCCATGTCTGGGTGGGACATGAAAGTGTAGCCTTAAGGTCCAGGTCTGGCCCCTTACCCTTTCCTCTCTAGAACTGTTCCTCTGCTTTGCTTACCAGCTTCTCTGAACTAAACAATTTTTCTCTGCCATGATGTTCCTGCCCTGGATGGCCACCCACTGAGAAAATCTTCCAAAACCATGAGCTAAGTTAAATCTGTCCTTTAAACTGTGGGTGTCAGGTATTATTTTAAGAATTCTGCCAACTACAGGCAGCAAAAAGTTGGATCTTTTATTTTTTAAATCTATCTGTGCTATTTACTTGGACCTTTAGAATTCTAAATTTCATATAGTTAGTGATATGGTTAGACTGTTGTCTGTTATTTGTTCATTTTATTTTTGGGATGTATTTTTTTATTATTTAGTACAAAGTCTACAGGGTCTCAGTAGGTAGATCAGATTTGTAGTGATTCTCCTGTTTTCAGCCTCACAAGCACTGGGATTGCAGGTGACCTCCACCACACACAGTCTCCAGTGCTGTCTCAGTATGCCCTGGAGGCATGGCACAGCGAGGATCGAACCTTGGCTGCTGGACTGTGCCAAAGCAGGTGCTTTAGTCCACTGAGCTATCTGGCCAGCCCTTGTTCTGTTTATTT
Organism: Octodon degus; assembly: GCF_000260255.1. NCBI lineage: Eukaryota > Metazoa > Chordata > Mammalia > Rodentia > Octodontidae > Octodon > Octodon degus. The sequence continues at coordinate 1,417,408 of NW_004524670.1, read as the reverse complement.
TTTCTGCTTCTTTTTGTATGATTCCATTTGATCTGTATAATTGATCTTCAACTTGTAGTTCTGCTGTTTTAGAAGTTGACTATAGACTATTTTAAGTTAAATTATACATTTATTCATCTACAATAAAAGAATGTTATGATAGTATATTTCCTTTTCTTACCATTTATACTTCGCAGCATTTTTATCATGCATTTCAGTTTAGTATAAACTCTACTGCATATTATTATCTATGAATAAAATATGCATATATTTAGATAAAGATATTTATATAAAATTAGAGACACAGAAAACATACCCATTCACTTTTACCATCAGCACTATATTTTCTTTGTTTATCCATATTAATATTCTACCTACTATCCCTTTCTTTCTTCTTAAGGGACTTTTAAAACACTTTTACAACAATGGCCTGCTGAGATAAATTCTTGAATGTTTGAAGAAGGCTTCATATTACTTTTTTTAAAGCACTAAGGTAAACTTATAGAAATACTTTTTCCAAAGACAGAAAAAGGGAAAAATCCAATCAACAAGCTAAGTTTCTACACCAAGAACACTAGAGAAAAAAATAGAAAAATAAACCCAAAGTGAGAAAGAAGAAAATAATAGCAATAGTAGCACCAATTAACAGGAAAGAAGATAATAAATAAAAATACCGGCTTTTAAAAAGTGATAAACCCCTAGAAAATCTAACAAAAAATAAGAAGGAAAGCATATGCAAATTAACAGTATCAGGGTTATGGGCCAAAGAAAATTACAGTATATATGGCATACCAATTTTCACACATTATCTAGGGAAAAAACTAAAAGAATGATAACACTACTATTACAACAGACAGGGAAGTAAATAGTCTACTATTTTACTAGGAAAATTATATACAGAAACATTATTTTGTAAAGAAGTGTATCAAAACAACTTTTGTCTCCATATACCATATTTTAAGAATTAATAATTTAGGACATAATCCTAAATGGAATATAAAAAGGTGTTTATTAGATGCAGCTTAAAATAAAAAAAAATAATCTAATGCTAATAAAGGTGAATTTTTGGTAGAAATTGTGAACTAACGTGTAAAAACAGAGAACTTAAAAATACTGGCTAAGAATTATGTGAACAATATATTTGGCAAATTGGGTAGATAAATTTCACAATACCATGTTCAGTATTATGGAACATATTTTTAAGCAAATTAGACACAAGCACCCTGAGTATGTGGTTATGTGTATGTATATATGTGCTTTCAAGAGGACTGGAACAGTAATGCATCACACCAGGTTATAAATGTGTCTATTACAACTTACTAGTTTGGTGTTTGAAACTCTCGAATTGTTTTATTTGTAACAAGTATTACAAATTCCTTTATCATTATAAAGACTAAGTTAAAACAGACACACAGTAAAAATTTAAAGGACTTTGGAGTAAGATTAAATGAAGCCAGTTAAATTATATAAACTTCAACCTAGACTTCTCAACTTCTGAGAAAATAATACATATCCTATTATATTGTTGAGCAAATTTAATGAAATAATACATGTAAAGTACGTGACTCTGTTCACTCCAGTTAGTGCTCAAAAAATGCAGTTTGGTGTCATTATGGAAGTCAATGAGAGGCTTCTGCAAGAACTAAAAGCACAATTGTCATATAATCTATAATCCAGCAATCTCACCACTGGGTACATAGCCAAAGGAGGAAAGCAGCATATCAAAATAACATCTTAATGCCCATATGTATTGTACCACTATCCACCATACTCATGAACTGGAATTAATCTAAACATTTATCAACAGATAAATAGAAGATACGTGGTATATATGCACAATACAATACTGTTCAGACATAAATAAGGATGAAATCCTGGTATTTGTAACAGCATAGACTCATTTAGAAGATCTGATAAGTAAAATAAGACACACACAGAAACACAAATACATATGTAGTCTCACACAGATATAGAATCTAAAAATTTGAGCCTGTATAGACACAGAATGGGACAGTGGAAGCAGACTGAGAAGGCTGGGAAGAGGCTCTCATGAAGTGAAAAATTGCAGATAGACAGAAGGAATCAGAAGGGCAACTATAGTGAGCAATGACGTAGCCAGATGATTTTTAATTATCTTTCCAGAAATGATAACCAAATGAACTGACAAAATAGCACCACTTTGGTTGGATCATTACATAATGTCTGTACCTATCAACTTATCACAGCATACACCCAAAATGTGCAGTAACTATTAGTCAAGTTTAAAGAATATACATAGGTAATAAGTATGTACATACAAGATATATATATGAAATGTAAAAAGTTAACAACTGAAAATTTAATAACTATTTATATTTATAAGGAGAAAGTAGCCGAAAGGAAAGCCAAACATAGGAAAATTTCATAATGGAATATGATAGCACTCTAAACACAGATATTAAATGGTAGCAACTCCCATATTCAATCTCTGTGTTTGTTATTTATTTTCTGTGTGACTTAGGATAGTTTTGCCCTTCTGTTTAGGTTTCTCCAGGCAATTAAATGCCAAAAAAAAAAGAAAAATAAATAAGAGACCCCTGAACTGATAGAAAAAAAATCATTAAAACACCTGCAGGTGAAATTGCAATATGATTAAGGTTGAGACAGGATAAAAATTCAGAATGATAATTTGGAACTAATGGACTTAGCATCCTTCTGGGATATTTGATAATGGAATTCGAGAGAGGAGACTGAAACAGGAGAAACTATTTTTCAAAATAGAGCCATGAGGGCCGAGGAGATTGCTTAGTGGCATAAGCACTTGTCTGGCAAGCACAAGTTCCCAATTTCAATCCCTGCTACCAAACTAAATCAAAACAAACCAAACAAAAGAAACCAATTAAAACAGCGCCATGCCAGGAAGGGCACACAAATGAAAAGAATGAAGGCTGTATAGGTAAATCTGAGCACCAGGTAGTCATAGAACTGTGGAATGGTGAGATCGAAAGAGCAATCCAGCCTGCAGTAAGGGAGATTACCTTGAAACTCAGTCTTTGGGAGGGAGAAAGGAATAAGATAGGAATGAAAATGTGAAACAAATTATCCTGGTAATGCACAACTCATTTTATAATGAGCATAGAATTTTTTTCCTCAGGCTGGGGTGATAGCTCAGCTATCTAATTGTCTGCCTGGCAACCATAAAGTCCTGAGTTAAATCCCTGGTGCCACATGCTGTCCCAGCCCCAGAACCAGGCATGATGGTGCAGATCCATAATCCCAGTGCTGGGGAGGCTGAGACAGGAGGATCACTGTGAGTCAGAACTGCATAGCAAGACCCTGTGTGCAATAAAATATATATATATTTTTTCTCTGCTCTAGCATGATGACCGTTTCCTTGGGCGCTATATTTACTTACCAGTTTGATGATGGTTCACTCTCTGATTTCTCTTTCTCCAGAGGAAAAAAATATTCAGTAAAATCAGGCTTTCAGGAAAGCACTAGTAGTTTCTTTGTGCTACACTTTAATGTTCCAGTAAGAAGAGATAATTATTTCTGCAGAGTTTGGACCTAAGAACCCTGACTTACTGTTATCAAAGGCAGCAATCTGCTACATCATGTTCCGTTTGTATGTAGTGGGAAAAACATTGAAGAAGAGATGATTTATCTGACAGAGAAAGCATCACTCTGATGGGAGAATTACAGATTTTTCTCACTTGAGAAGCCCTTAAGATCAGACATTCTTAAAGTTTGAAGCTTAAAGTTTCTATCTGAGTAATCTGAGACAGTGACCAAGTTTTTGTAACTATGTAACTCAGAATTATTTTTTTGTTATTATACAGATTCTGTGAAAGAAGACTTATCAGCTAGATCAAAACTGTTCTTTTTTTCCTTGTCTCCTATTTTCATTTATTACCCTTTTTTTAACAAACATCTACTTTGGAGACAGTATGGCAATAATTGGTATGACATGACAAGCAGTACATATTTAGAAGGCCAGAATGACAGGCATTCCAAACATGACCCTGCCATAACACATTGCTATCTTCAGGGCAGTTGCTTAGTTCACAGGTATCAGCATATATAGTCAGGGTGAGAATTAACTGCTAGTTTCAAAAACCTGCTGAAGATTCTCAGGATCATTTCCTTAACCATCTTGCGTATATAGATGTTTGGCCTTGCCACTGTCATGTTTCCTAGCTTTTCTCCTTGCCCTCTCTTCATTGTTTAATCCTTAAATTCTCAATTTCCTTTTAACTGTGTTATGCCTTTCTATTTTTATTTCTTCTTTTGAGTTCTCATACTATGGAGACTATATGATACTTACACATATGGGTCTGGTTCATTTCACTTATGAGTATATCTTCAAGTGTCATTCACTTAAATATAAAAGCTTCAAGTTTATCCTTCTTTATAGCTTAGTAATACTCCATTGTATAAAACTGATCTTAGTACACATTTTATCTCCTACTGCTGTTCAGAGAAGTGTACAATCACCTCTGTTTTGTACAATTCAATGTTTTAGCCAGCTTTTTCTTTTTAAAATTAATTGTCCAGTGTTAATCAAACAATATTTTTTCTTTTAAATCTTATTTTATTTTCTTTCTATAATATTACAGATATTTATAATTTTGTCACATGCTGGATCTATTTGTTTTGGGGATAACTCCCAACCTGTTAGATATCAGATGTGCCCAGTTTGTGGTCTCACATGAGGAATAAAGCTGTAAACCAAAGGATAAAATTAGGAGCATTTTATTGGAAGTAATAAGAATAGTTTCTTACCTACCAAGAGGGTTCCTGAATAGATGGGTGAGGAATTATACAGTAAAATTACACTAGCACAATATGCATCAAATTAAAACCTATAGGATTGCAACTATAGTCAATATTGTTCCCAGAAGGAAATGAGTCATGTGGCAAGGATATATAGAAAGAACAAAGACGTTATTATAAAGGAATGTATTCCGATGTTCTGGTTACCTACCCATGCCACTGGTGCCATTTTGGGTTCACAGGATAAGGTAGTGCTAACTGCAGTATGATTTCAAGCTGTTGTTTATCCCTAGGAAGGCTCATGGGTCTAGGTATTAAGTTTGCATTTTGAGACCTGACTCTCTTCAAATTAGCCTCCAGTCATAATCTTTGTTGTGAGAGTGTAGGCCCTCTCTAATTGTATATTAATTTCTATATAATTCAGCTACCCAAAATATTGTGATGTTGGAAAGCAAAAACTGATCCAAGCTGCGATATATTATTTTGATTTCAAATGCCCAGTAAAATGTGAGAAATTTTAAGATTTAAATATTGCTAAGGTTTCAGTGACACATGAGGCTTGATAGATAGATAGATAGATAGATAGATAGATAGATAGATAGATAGATAGATAGATAGATAATAGATAGATAGATAGATAGACAGACAGACAGACAGACAGACAGACAGACAGACAGACAGACAGATAGGAGAGAAGGATACTTCTCTAAAATCCCCAGTTATTGCCATGCTTACGTTCCTATGAATCAATGTAAAATGTTCCATTGTGTATAATGGTGAAAGTGAAGACTTTCAAACATTTGACTAAGATAATAGTTTTTTAAATTATATAGTTCTGGTTAAGGTTTAGCTCTTTGTTAATTACTTTTCTTTCATTGCTAAGACATAATACCTGGCACTCAAAATTAAGGAAGGAAACTACTTTATTTACATTTTGAAGAGGTTTTAGACCAGAATCATCTGGCTTCAAAGCAGATGACATGTCAGAGGGGCAACAGTTCTTGGCATCATGAAACAGCAATAGTAACAAAAGCCAAAAATGCAGAAGAGAGAACCTCTTTTTCTCCCTTGTATTCCATGCAGACTACCCACCCTAGTGTGGGTGTAGCACTCACATCATCTTGGTGCCCTCCTCTTGCATAGGTTCAGGATGTTTACAAAGTGAGGACCCTGGGCCCCTGCTGAGTCACTTAGCTAAACTTCTGAACTTTTCAATTTCACATAATAAATTAACCATTACTATACTCTGGAGGGTAAATAGCCACCCTAGGGCATTTTATTAAAATATGTCTTCTTTCAAAGAATCTGTACTCCTCTGCACTCCAGGAGTAGAACTACTGAGTTACTTAGTTAAGCTTCTGAATTTCTCAAGTTGACACAAAGAGTCAACTTTAACAAGCTCTTTGAGATGAAGTCAAATGAAGTATTTGATTCCCATTTTGAATGTCTCCTTGACCTTAAGAGAGAAATAAAATGCCCCAAAGTCCTTCAGTGTACCCTCATTGTGGTCTTTCTTTCCACTTCTGCATGTGTCATAGATACATGTGCCAGAAACCATAGTTATTTGACTGGCGAAATAGTATTATAAAGACTTATTAACTTTTACATAGAATTAGCTAAGAAGAAATTTTAACCATCCCAAAATACCCCAGGGGAGTATATGCCCAGGCAAAGAACAGATTTAGGAAGAAAGAGGAACTCCTTTACATGATGGGAAATCAGACTTCATTAAAGAAATTGATACCCTACTGAATTATAGAGAAAATGTGCTAATTGTTCTATTTTTCAGGAAGTTGCACACTAGTGTCGCTATTGAAGCTTTTGGAAAACTAGCGGGGAAATCAGCTAAACTAATTAAGAGAATATCAACAGAAACCTCACCAAATGGCCATCACTGAGAAAGCTCCTGGCCGCAGCACAGGGTGCCCTTGGTATACATTCTGGAGAAGAGATGTTGTACCTGCAGAATTCAATCAGAAGCTCAAGTGCACTGAGCTTGCTCCTAGGAAATATTTAATGTCTAGGAGCATCGCAAAACATCACAGATGCTTAAATCATCACAGATGGGCTTCAATGGGATGTTACCTATGTGAGCTTTGATTACATAAACAGAAAGAAGCACCAATCCCAGGAAGAGAAACCCTTCTTCCTTCAGTGGCTCTCTTGCTTTGTAAAGTTAGTACTGTGCATGCTGACAAAGAAAATAATTATTCTTATGTCACAGATAGGGAAATTAAGGGAAGATTTGGATCAAAAAACTACAATCTCATATACAAATGAACAAATTAGTAAAACATTCTCCTCCATTTAAGGTACCAGGATTCAGTTATAAATTGTCTGAAAGAATACAAGCCACTGGGAAATGGTGAGGCATAGATTTTATACCAGTAAAACGGTAGTACTTACTAAAGGAAGTGTGGCACTTAGATTATGTTTAGGTCAAAGAACCAGATGAAAGTGATGTGCCTTTCACAACACAACTCTAAAAACAGTAGTTTTATGTCATTTGTACATTGGAAAGTATAAAGCATCACTATACATTTCTACCCAACTAATAGCATTCCAATTATTAGGCAGGTAATCAGCATTTTTGTAGAAGTTTCTCTGGGCAAGTGGGTCTATACCAAGGGCACAATAAGAGTTTAACTCTATCAGGTCTGGAATTCACCCAAGTCATTTTACTTAAGTACCTACAAGAGGCTGATCCTTGACCAAAACAAAATGTACCAATTAAGGGTGTTATCATACCTTGTAATTATGAATCTCAGGAGTTTCTAGGTCATTCATGCCATCTTGCCAGTCTTTTCATCACTAATAATGACAATGATGATTTATATCTGGTTTTGAGATGGTCCTCATGGTAGGAGGTGGAGTAGCTCTTGGCTGTAAGAATTTGTTATATAACAAAAATATGCCTGCTGGGCTGATGTGATATAAGAAATTCTAGCTGAAAGTCTGTTTGGAACTCCTTGATTGCAGGGTGCTCTGTGCCCCTGTCAGGGCTTTCTAATGTGAAAGAAAAATGTTTTCCATATTGCCTTTTCAGAGGACAAGTAATTAGAGGCTGCATCTGGCCTCTCAAGATCCTTTGCTAGGAGAAAGCCTTTGTCTGTCAGGCATTTTTTTTTTTAATGATGGTGCTATAGTATATTATTTCCTGAAACAAACTATATTATTATAAACACTGTTGCTTTGAGGTCTACCCTCTTTACCAGTTGGACCCTGTCTCGCTACCGTTGTTAGTGCCACAAGGCTGTTTTACAGTATGGTAATTGCTGGACTTCACAAGGTGAGTGCAAAAATGTTCCAAATGTTGAACAGGCTTGAACCCAGACAGAGCCACATAGGAAAGAGTTTTAAAAGAACTTTGTTTTTAAGAGAGTTGGAAATTTTTCGCTTGGCACCTCTCCTTTGCACTTGCTGGAAATTTCTCTAAATTTGACAGCTATTAACAGAATCCCACAGCCCATCATCTTGCCTTTAATATTTCCAGGTGAGTAAGTTTTTGTCATTTTTATAATGAAACTCAAACGATGAAATGTGTTGGCTCTGGGCTGCATTTTTCCTTCTTCCGAAAAGCCAAATATTGAGAACAGTCTGCAACAAATGAAACTTGTATTTCTCATCCCAATTTTTCATCTAATATAGCAAAGTACTCTCATGACTTTCATCTCCTACTGAACATCTGAGGAGCCCAGTGGGTATTCTTAGTGCTTGTGAGAGACATCCTCCCCCCACATATGGGATTAGCTCCTCCTCCTGAACGGACTTGAGTCTCTCATTATGTATACATTATGTCCAAAAGCTGTACTTATGAATGTTTAACTGAAATTAAGATTCACTGCATATTTTTCAACATTGTTATTTTAATAACATTAAAATTATATTTTTGATGGAAACAAGATTTTTCTCTTTTCTTAATTTAAATATTTCTGTTCAGATTTTAGCTGATCCATTCAGTATAATTTTCTACTCATCATTGTAATCCAGATATTAAATCCAACAGAGAAGCAAAATCTAAAACTATTTCACCCCATTAGTCATTGCTAATGTACTGGCCTTGGGTAAGAGCACAGTTACAATTTAGATTAACTGTGAGAAAGATGTGTGGCAGTGCATGGCTTTTTTTATGACTTGAGATCCAATTCAACATCTCTTGACTTTCTCAATAAAATCAAACCAAGGCTGGGGAGATAGCTTGGTGGAATAAGTGCTTGCCTGGCAAGTGTAGGGTCCTGAGATCAATCTCTGGTACCGCAAAAAAAAAAAAAAAAAAAAAATCAAACCAAATTCTGTATTTTTTATAACTTTTGTTTTAATACTATTTTGTACTCTCTTTAAAAATAAAGATATTAAAAAATTAAAAAATAAACCAAGAAACCTAAGATAGGAATCCAATAGTGACATATCTAAGAGAGATAGTAATATGGGCTTCATCTCCAGCTACATCATTTACATTTGGGACATGAAAGGGTATAGGCAATTGGCTATTTCTACTCTTTTCCACTTTGCAACTTAGATAGATATCCTTCCTTTATTTCTGTTGTTAAAGCTTATTTAATTCAGTTAAACCATGAAGGCCCATGCTAGGAAAAAAAATGAAACCTACTCTCTGTAAATGAAGAGAGTCTACAATCCATGCCTAACACATTTCAAGCTATTTCTTTAAATGACATTTGTTCTGCAAAATACTTACATTTTATTAAATTATAAAGGATAGCATTCACCTAGAGGAATATGAATTTATCCTGAAAGGAAGTTTAGAAACTAAAAACATAATAAAGTGATCTTAGAGATAAATGTACAAAACGCTTTCAAACTAGTTACAAAAGACATTCATTCACAATTCGACCACTGTAAAATAGAAATGATCTCTCAACACGTAACTTTCCTTTATGGCTTTCCACAGAATTTCAGGAAAACAAAGTTTAATTCATAGTATTGGCAGTTACTGAATATAGATATATTCACAGTAGAAGACATTTCTTCAATTACTGTACTAAACTTGCTGTTCATTGTCAGTGGGAATTGGTGTAAAATGAAAGAGGGAAAGTCAGCAAATCAAAATATTTGCTTCTATTTTGTATTGGATGAATGTGAGTATAAAACCTGGCTCCCAGGTATGCTGCTGATTTTTTGAATAAACATGAGTTAAATTTCTTGAATTTTCTGAACTTCAGTTTTCTCACTTAAAAAAATGAAAATAGTATAGAGGATATGAAGAAATCAAATGATGCTTAACATAAAGCATATGTCAAAGAGCATATTAAGATCAAGGCTGACACCATTATAATATCCATCACTAGAGTTTGTCTGAATTTTAGGCATAGCTCTGTATTTCTACCTCATAAGGACTCAATTGGCTCATATATCAAATACTAGGATGATTTAGGCCTGATATGGATTGCTTTAGCTGGCACTATCCCTTTGTGAGTCAAGTTACATTTTTCTCTTATTAAACTATAATAGGACACAGATCATTGTCTTTTGCTGAAGAAAAAAGAAATTAGATATGGAGATGATAAGTGCCGTGTGAAGCACCCTCACAATCTCACATCTTTGAGTTCCTAAATTTCCTTACTGGGTCTTTTAGAATATCTGTAATTAAGAAAAGGCTAGAGTGGCTAGCAACACCATGAAAATTGGTAGTTTGAGAACCAAAAGGGAAGAAATAAATATGATGAATTATTTATTAAACATTAGTATTTATTAAGGCTCACAAATAATATATACACACATTATATATTTTCTAGAAAAAAATACGTTTTTAAAGTCAACAAGCCATATTGGAGTGTATTACTAGAATGTATATAAGACATTAAAAAGATGAATAGAGGATTTGTTAAATTTGGAAATTCAAACCTGGAGAAATTAATCAATAATGTTGGAACATATGTCTATACAATGAGTGGAGAGGAAAATAACAATCATGACCCTACCATAAGGGGCTGCGGAGATGGCTCAGTAGAATAAGTGCTTGCCTGGTAAGCACAAGGGCCTGAGTTCAATTCCCAGTTCTGAAAAAAAAAAAAAAGACCCTACTATATGAATTCTTTAAAGACCAACTATTTAAATTGATTTAAAGTTATTTTTGAAAACTACAAAAAAAAAAGAGAAGCATAGTTTTAGGCTTAATACTGAAAATATCTTTTCTTACCACAGCAAAAAATTAATATAGGAAATAACCAATAAGCTTGACTATCATTCCAAATAACATTTTTTCAGCAGCAAATATGGTTTCAAAAGCTTTAAATGACAAATGAAATGTTTTGAGCATATGTTTCACATGCCAGACAATTGGCCAGCATCATTTTGAAGATTATGATAGCATTTCAAAGATATCCCTGCCACGAATTCAGAGTTATCACAATCCAAGCCATTCCAACCTCCTCATAGGGTTACCAAGGGAATTGCACAAAAGAACTAGAGGCCTATTCTAATCCAACTTCTAATTTTATTAAAATTTAATACTGATGTAATCAACTGATATTTCAAGTTGATTAATTATACTCCAAAGAGGAAGGAACTATGACCAGGTACATTGACAGATGTTTCTCTATTGGAGAGGAATGGACAGTAAAAAAGGAACATTAGTACAGAAAAGTTTTTCCAATCCTCTGTACTGCCAGAATTGTACTAAAAGCCAAGAATTTATTTCAATGAAATTATATATAACTTCAAGATTTAGCTGTTATGAATTGTGCTGCTTAAACATGGGTAGGCATGTATCACCATAATATGATGTCTTTAAATCTTTTGGGTAGACAACTAAAAGAGTAATACCTAGGTCAAATGTAATTTCTAGTTGTAGTTTTTTGAAGAACTTCCATAATGATTTCCATAGTGATTGTACTCATTTACATTCCCACCAACAATGTAGAAGGATTTCTTTCCTCTTCAGATTCACCAGCATTTGTTACTATTTTATTTATTGACGATCTCCAGTCTTTCTGGGATAAGATAAAAATCTGTGTTGTTTCAATTTGCATTATTCCAATGGCCAGTATTATACATATATACATCAACAGATGAATGGATAGGGAAAGTGTAATATTTGCATAAAATGGAGTAGTCCTCTGCAGTAAAGATAAACTTGAGTTATTTGTAGGAGAATAGATACACTTTGTGAATATAGTGTTAAGTATAACAAATCAGATACACAAGCATAAATATAATATGGTTTCCATGACATGAGAGGCACAAAATATAAGTAAATAAAGAACAAACTAAAAGATAAGAAGTAGGAAGATGGCTCTTTATCAAATGTGAAAGGAATCAAGAGATGGAAAGAGGAGGGAGAAGGTGAAGAGAAAGGAGATTTTAAAAAAGAAATTAAAGTGAATTATGTACAAGTACCAACCCCATACAGGGATGTAAACATTATGCATTGTAAACATGCACTAATACAGTTTTTTAGAAAATACGTATAACTGTTCTCATTAAATTCTATGAATATCCCTAATGAGACATTATAGTAGAGTGGCTATGATAATGACCCTTGAAATAGAAAACCGTTATGACCATAATTAATTGTGTGACAGTGAGTTAAAGATTAAATATTTAAGTTCATTCTTTCACATGTCAACCTCTCTGGACTTGGAGGAAGCATTCAATGAGAAGCACTAAAAACTCAATTTTATTCTATCTCTTATTACAATGTTTCCTGAGAAATAATCCAACTTGTAGGTTTAGCCAAGTGCCTAGTATACAGAAAAAGTTGAAGAGTATATTTTGGTCCTCTGTCATTCCTCAAATAGTACCAGTTCCCAACTACATCTTTGAACTACCACATTAACCAAACTAGCATATTAAGCTTCTATAGTAGGAAGAAATATGGCTTAATACATGATGGGTGGTCAATACAATTATTAATGGACTTCAAATCTTGCCCAAGTGGATATCAGAGGGGAAATGTTCTGAAAATATCTTTGAATTCCTGGTGGCTTGTCACTTTTGATTTAGTGACTTGTTTCAACGAAATGAAGCATTTTCTTTGGAGCTCAGTGCATTGACTTTTAGTCCAAGTCTTTAGAAAACTCCTATAACCTCTGAAATGACTAAGGATGGATTAGACTCCCTATATATGTCCAAGTCATTCCTGAAGGATACTACAAACTACCCAGAGTTGAAAATTAATACTAAGATGTCCCTGAGAACAGTAGACATATGAGCAGCCTTCTATGAGGAGAAAAATGTGCTCGTAAATGTTTGTAGACAAATCATTTTCAAACAATTTTAAACTCTACATCCTTAGGCTTCCATAGAAGTTGTTCCATCTTCTATTCCCTATATTGAAATTATGTAGAAAATATGCGACTTTTAATTTAAATTAAGTATTATTTATGGAATAAAATATGAATCTCTATAGCTCAAATACACTTCACTATATAACATCTGCTTTCATTAGCGAAAGATTTTACAGAAAGGCTATGTAGAGGATAAGAGATTAATTTAGCCAATTTGCCCTCTCATATTTCAGCACCAGACATGACCAAAGCTACATGAAAATCATTACCCAAAGTCACCTTATAATTCTCCTTGAGCTAGTGTTATTTCTAAACTACTTCCTGAGAAAGCTGTTTGATGGCATATTTCTATGTCCAAACTTTGATCATGGTAACAGGTAAGCCATGAAGTTGATAGACTCTGGGAGAACAAAGAGAAGTCATTCTCTTCTGTAACTCACATTATGCTGCATTCTTACAAGAAATAAAAAACTACAGTGACTCATATTCTTAATGTAAGTCTGCACATCAAGAGAAATACAGCGGCACCTCCTATGAAAATAAGGGGTAAGCCATGTTTTAATACATGGACTAAGCTCTATTCTCATTCAAAAGGAGTATAAAGGTGCCTGTTTCACACAGGTTTCTGGGCTTTTGCATTCCTTTCCTTTTTGGTTACTACACAAACTTAAAATCTGAAAAAGCTGAACTATCGGTAAAGAACACAGTCTTTCCTTATTTTTCCTATTTTATATTGAATGCATCTCATGCAGCAAAGCTTTTTCTTCCCCTCCCCAGAGAGCCTGGCAGCTATGAGACTCAGTGCCTGTGGGTGTCTCTGAGCTGTCAAGTGTTCTGAGAGTATAATGGAGAAGTCACCGATATGCTATAGAAAATCAGTCTAGCGGTTCATCAAAAATTTGGCATAGAGGAAAATAATTTTGAAATCTTTAAAGACTTTATGCAAACTCAATTTTTTCGAAGCCAAAAGGGAATCATATTTTTATATGGCATATAAATGAGTTCTATAATCCATTAAAAGATCTTTGTTGCTGTATGATTTCTTGTAGTAAAATACATTGCTCATGAATCCATTTCCATTCATAGGCCCCTTAAATAAGACAGCAAAAAGAATAAAAATCGAAAAGAAAATTGGTATTTGTCAAGTACTGTTGGTTTGCCACGAAGATCATAATTCCTTATATACATTAGCTCTTCCAATATGCACCACAACCTGGACAGGCACAGAAGCAGTAAGTATAATAGCTACATAAGGGGCTATGGGCCTAGCTACAGTTTTGGTTCATATCTACTCACTAACTAAAGCAAATCAAATTAATTAGTCTCTCTGACTCAATTTCCTCCTCAGTTAGTGGGGGGAAAATGTGTCATATTATTTATCTGTGTAAATTAGAATAGAGTTACACATAAGCTAACATTCAATATATGAAGGCAAATGTTCAGTATTATTGTTCATTTCACAGATTAAAAAAATGAAACTTACAGAGGCTAGTCACTACCTTTCAGGTACCGCCCCATGAACGAAAGCTGTCATAGTGTCTCTTCCACTTATTCTTTCAATCAATAGCAAATGTTAGGATAAAACAGAGTACACTTATCTAGATCACAAGTGTAGATAGTAGGGACATAGTTAGTTGTTTATCTCTCAAATCTCAGAGAACATAGCCTCTAATTGGTAAACTACTCTAAGAACCAGTATCTAAACTTTCTACAGTAAATGTCCACATATTTTTATAGGAAAAAATGAAACATTGCACAATTATTTCTTGTTTGTGTACAAGATGAATGATAATGTTGTATACAGTCAACAATCTATGTTTCACAGGAATATTTGGGTTGTTTCCTCAAAAGAAGTATAAGTAGTGGATGGATGAACTTAAGATACAATGATGACCCGGAAATTAGTGAATCCTTCTGTATTCTTATATTGTGATTATTAAGTAGGCAGTAAAATCTCTGTTAAAGTGCTTATCTATCTTTGCTACTACAGTAGGAATTTGTCAAGCATGTGCCTTAATCATTATGTAAGTATCTCATTTAGTGAAGCTTCTAATACATAGGAGACAAAAGTAATTTTATTCTACTGTATCACACAAAATCTATAAAATTAACATCCTATCTAGTGCTATTTAAAAGTAAATAACTCTATGATAGAATTATGTGATATTAAATTATTTATTAATTATGTGGTATTCACAAGTATTCATATTCAGAGGTAATAGTAATAAGGTATAGAGTATGAATTGTCATTATGTGATAATATGAATTATGAGATATGTATGAAAAATTATGATGCAATATAGGAGATATGATGAAATCAAAGGATTAATTTGTATTTTCTATTGTCCACAGTGATTACATTATGCTATCATTCTAAGATTTATATTTGCAGATACACTGAGTTGCAACGTTTATTCCACAATTGGTTTTCCATGCTAGAAACTATCCATTTATAAGTTAAAATACTACAGTAAGGATTTTAATCTTTTTCATTAATTTGAGAAAAATAATTTTAAACTTATATCTCCATTCAAGTACTTCAAACTTCAGTTTTTTAAGCAACTAATCTATAACAAGACTTTTTCAAAGGCAGGTAATATAAAAGGGACATTAGATAGTTCCCCAAAATTCACTATTCTACCAAGGAAACAGTGCTTATGTGGTATAATAACACATGGCCTTCTTCTTGGCACTTTTGGTTTATAAATTAGATTTGAAAAGCACTTCTGACAAAAATCACTGACTAACATACAACTCTTAACTACTAAGAGTTGTAGTTAACCTTACTGCTACGTGTAAGGTTAACTACAACTCTTAGCCTGCGTTCTTCACACAAACTACAAAATACAGCTGAGTTGTCCACAAAGCTAACAAAATATATCCCAATCCACTGACATTTCGGTGCAAGCCCTGCTTAGAAAATCAAAAATACATCTGGGCAAAATTGCAGAATATTTGGAACTAGCAAGGCTTCTGTCAAGACATTTTATAGCTACTCGGTTCCTTAAAATCTATACATCAGCCTTTATTCTCCTCTGAAAGCGCCATTGTTACACTAGATGTCTGCTTAAGAAGATCTTTGGCACTGTTTGGAAGGTTGTGACTTTATCTGAATTGTGTTTCACTCCCCTCTCGGCAGTTTCGCTAATTCACACCGCTGGGTCGGCCCTCTATGTTTCCTCAGAGTGTGAAATGGAAAAATGTAATGGCCATCCAAGTACAGGAGCCTCGCTGTGAAAATTCTGGTCCTTTTCACAGTATTCATCAAGATAAATTGGTTTTCTGGCAAGTCATTTTTGAAAGTAGACATTAGTACACTTGCTGGTATGTTTTGGTAGTTTTCTATGTACTGTTGCCAGTTTTGACTTCATTCATTGACAGGTTTTGTGAGATTATTCCTTGACTATACTTTTTTTTTTTTTTTACAAATGCAAGGATAGCTTCTTATTCACCACTAGTCTATAAATTAATGTAGGTAAAACTGTGTTCCTTAATGCTTCCTTTTATGTGTTTTACCTGCTGATATAATTTACCATTGAATGTACATTTCAAGAAATTCCTTATCTAATGTTTCTATCTAGTGTGAATCCAACAGAAACAGACACTGGGCGACTTTTGAGCAGACGCCTGTTTCTCAGCTCTTTGCCCATTCATTCAGCAGTTACGAAGCATTATCTATTGTCAAGTATAGTGTTCAAAGAAACTGCAAGAAAGGTATAGATGACGAGAACACAGATATATGGATAGATATATATTAACCACAACATAGTCAGCAATAGAAATGATAAACTGGTTTTACAAATAGACAAAGCAACTCTGTGCATGGGTCATAATTTTCTCAACACATCACACAGGTCTGCTGCATCCAGCTGAGTATGCTCTTTCTTTGACATTTTTATTATCTAATTGGATTAGTTCCATTATTCCGTGGGGTTTACTTCAAAATGAAGTACTGATACAAAACTAGAACATTAGTTTTTCAATTGAGCTTTGAAAATATTATGCTACTTGAAATAAACCAGTCACAAAGATGATTAAATTGTTCACTTGAAATGGCTGAATTTTACATGTGTAGAGAAATTATGTCAAAATACATAGGTACACACAAGAACATGAATTTTAAAAATTTCAAAATTTATTAATCCAGGTTGTTAATTTTTAGATCTGATACTATAAAGGATGTAGAGAATTTCAATTTTTTTGAATTTATTTTACTTATGTAATTAACTAGGAAAACTAGGTTAGATTAATTTACATTAATCTTAGGCTCTTTTGTATAGTTCATATATTAAACATTGGAAAGAAAATGTCAAAATATTTTGATTTACGTTAGTTACGTCACATGCCTTAGATAATTATGTGATTATGTACTTGTATCTTTCCAACTTAAACATTGAGCATAAATCACTAATACAACTAACAAATTATAAAATGCCTCTTTCACATTTGCCTCCTATTATACCTTAGCAAACTTATATAAATGAAACTGTAATAATCATTGATTTGATTTTTCTAGTATAGCAAAGTTTTGTAGAAAAATAAAACAGTAAAAATATGTATACCATGCTTCAAGCTTAAATGCAAGAACAGGCCATAGCTCATGACAGTCTTTTTCTTTCTTTCTTCTTTTCATACTGGTAATCGAACTCAGTAGCTCAGTGCCTAATCTTGCCAGGCAGATGCTTATACCGCTGAGCTGTATCACCAGACAGGCTGAGCTATATCCCCAGCTGATAGTTTTTTAGACTGACTCCCGGAGGCTGGGCCTGAAACGCCCCTCAGAGACTCACATATTAGCCCTCAGTGTGTAGCTACTAAAAGTTGTGCAGTCTTTAAGAGTTGGGGCCCAATGGGAAGCATAATGTTAGAGGTTCTGTGTCCACAAGGAGACCATGAATCTCTATCTCTCTTGATGCCTGGCTGCTGTGAGGGGACTGGGTTACTGCAGTAGAGTGTGCCATCTCACCACAGACCCAACTACAATGGGACAAAAACCATGAACTGAAACCTCCAAAGCAGGGAGCCAAATTAAACTTTGTCTCAGAGATTTTGTTACAGTAGTGGAAAGCTGAGTAAAATATTGATAAATATAAATCCATTAACACAAACAGGCCCTTAATTTATTCCAATATTTATGACTGTATATATGATTTGCACAACCATAATGGTATAAATAAGTTATATCTGAATATGACCTACATATTCTATTCTATGCTAAAGCATTAAAGGATAAGTTGGTGTCTTTGACACACTATTAATCTAGTGGAACTTTCTACCAACTGAGTTGCTGGAAATGGTAATATAAACATCAATGATAGTCTGAAAGAAAAGACATGAGAATATGTCACCATTTCTAAGGACAGTAAGCATGTCATTCTCTAATAGTAAAACAGATTGTTGGGGCTGGGGAGATGGCTCAGTGGAATAAGCGCTTCTCTGGCAAGCGCAAGGGCCTGAGTTCAATCCCTGGTTCCGCCAAAAAAAACCAACCAAAAAAA
>NW_004524670.1:1372298-1398833 GCF_000260255.1 Octodon degus | reverse complement strand
CTGGTTCCGCCAAAAAAAAAAAAAAAAAAAAAAACAGATTGTCACATCAGAAATTGCTGGTTAATCAAGATGTAAGCAATTTGTTAATACAAAAGCTCAGCTATTTTACTATCATCCTATGTTTCCAGTAGTTTTCTAAAGGGAATGAGTCCATGTGACTAAAACTCAAAAGAATATTAGAAATATTGATACATACAACTGAATCATTCTAGCTGTTCTGACTTCTTATGCCCTTTGTCGTTTCATTGATTATACAACAAATTTCAACATTATTATATTCATAAAAGCATAAGTATGGGCCAGACAGCCAGATCAGCAGACTAAAGCACCTGCTTAGGCAGGTGCAGGAACCAGGGTTTGATCCCCTGCACCACAAGCCATTCTGGCCCAGCCCAGAGCGTGCTGAGACTGGGCATGGTGGCATGCAACTGTACTCCCAGTGCTAGGGAGGCTGAAAACACTGAGTCTGATCTGGATAGTGAAACTCTGTAGACTCTGTACTAAATTCATTAGAAAAAAATAAGTATCTGAATATGAAGACTTTTCCTTCAGGCTTAGCTTTCAGGAGTTTATTCTGTGTCTGAGCAAAGGTTTCCTTACATTTACTCTATCAGGTGTTCAGCTTTTGATTCTGCAGGTTGATGTCTTTTGCCAAATTTGGAGAATTTTTGAGCTATATTTCTTTAACTATATTTCTTCTATCTTTTTTTATTTCTGATCTTTTATTTTTATGTATTTATTTGGTACGGGGTCTTGCTACATAGTTCAGACTCATAGTGATCCTACTATCTCAGCTACCCTAGCATTTGGATTACAGGTGTGCACCACCACACGCAACATGACACTCTCAGGATTCTGGAGCCAGCATGGCGTGTGGTACTGAGGATTGAACCTGGGTCCTTGCACTTGCCAGGCAAGTGCTTAGCCCACCAAGCTATCTCTCCATCCCAATTCTCTGTTATGTTTCTACTCCTTTTCTGGAATTCTGATTATAGAAATATTAGATATGTTAAATGTTTTACTTTATTTTTGTCTATTTTTAATATTTAGCAGCTTCTATTGTCTTATATTCCAGTTCACTGGTTATTCCTTCTGTTTCCTCTTTCTGTTGCTAAATCTCTCTATCCTGCCATCTATTTTGGTGTTTGTGATTTCAGTTCTAAAATTTCCGTTTGGTTCTTCACATTTTTACTTCTTTCCTGAGTGATGGCCTACTCAGGGATCCCAAGGGAGATTTCCACAGTTGAGATCCTCAGGTTAAAGAACATAAGTGTACAAGACACCAGCATTCACAAAAAGGCAACATGGAGGAGAGCAGAGCACAAAAGCCACCTGCATCTTCATTGTGTAATTCTTGCATTTGTTGTCATTGCTTATTTACATTTTTACATGCTGGTCTCACTGGCTCATGCATAGTTGTCCATTGCAGAGGCCTGGTTATAGAATTGTGACCCATTGTGCACCTGCACTGATGATACGGTCATGTCTTTAAAGCTGTCCAAAAGCATCCTCACATGCCCCAAGCTTTGACTCAGTCTGAACAGTTCTCCACATCCCAGCCCTTCAAAGGTCAGGGGAGTCATCTCTCCCATAATGCTGACCTCTGCACAAAAGTACAACAACACGAGGAACAACAGAACACTACCTGTCCCATTGCCATCACAGCGCAGTTACAACTGTCTAGCACCAGATATATCACAAAGATTCCCACTATTGTGAAAGGGGCTCTTATTTCAGGATCTGGATAGCAGAAACCTCCACATCTATCTCTTGCAAAGCTTCCTGTATATATGTCTGGTGGTCAGGGTTATAAATCAACTTTCGACATGTAAATGGGTACAAGTTTCTTCCTCAATGGAGTCCACAAGTCAAGAGCCATGGCGTTTTGCAAAATCATCATTCTCATTTGAGTAGTTTCATTCATAAGCAACATCAAAGCCTGACTATAACATATGAGCAAAAACTTCAACCTGATTGGGGTGGGTTTATGGTCCCTGCCCCTGGCAATATCAAGGCCATCAGATAAAGCCACCATTTTACCCAGTTGGAATGGTGCCAACTGTGTGATTCATAGCATCTCAGTTGTGGGGTGTGTTTGTAAAGGTGGATCTGATAGTGGAAATCCCCAAGGACAGTGTCCTGTCCATTGAACTTCTAGGTCCAGCCAACCTGTAGTATCACAAATCACAGTGCCTGATAAGTCAGGACTCAAAATTTCTCAGGCACCCTGCCCCAAACTCTCTCCCCCATTGGCCCCATGCAGAGCCAAACCCCAGAATAGGTTTGCCTGACTTTGACCTGGGCAAGCAACCACAGAAACTCTCCTCTGTTAACATCTAAAGTCCCCCATAGATCATGTAGCCCTGCCAAGATTAGCTCTCCCTCAGCTGTTCCAGCCCACAAACAACTCACACACACACACACACACACACACACACACACACACACACACACACACGAAAAATAAACTCTTAAAGCTCCATGATTTGCTGTGCTCACTGCAGTCAGTCATGGTCTGCTAGACAGCGAAGCTGCTTGCTGCCCCAAATAAATCTTCTCATGTCAGAATGCCTGGGCTGGTCAGTTGCATGGGTTAGTACCTAACATTTTGTGCCAAAACCCAGGAGGGATGCCAAGGCATCTGCCTGTCTTTCCCAAACAGGGACTTGCCCTGGTCCACTGCCAGCCTTTCTGCTTGGACTGCAAGCGTCAGACCTCCCTTGCTGACCTAAATACCTAAAACTGTGAGTCTCCCTTGTTGAACCTATTTTAAAAATATGAACCTCTCCCATTGTCCAATTTGTTTGGGGGAAAAAAAGACAAAGAGGACCATTTCTCCCTTGGGACTTGCTGCCTACAGTCATTGCCTCCAAGGCTCCCTTCCTGATTTTAGCCCAAATGAGATCACTTTCTGTATTTTCATTTTCTCTTTCCTTCTCTACACAGCTTTGAAGACAAATGTAGTTCCCAGATGGATTGGTTGTCTCTGCCTCCAACCCTCTTCCCTTCAACACTTTTGATGCATCCCTGGGATGGATAACCTCTAAATTTCTTCACTGTTCCTTCCAGGATTCTCTGATTATGATGTCTTTTTCTGCTTTTTCTTTTTCTATTTAATCCTGACTTCTCCTTGAGGGTTACTATCTCTACTTTGAAGGACTTGTCTCCACACTGTATGCCTCTTGTCCAGCCCTGGCCCCATTCTACGAAGTCCTGTTGACACACCAAGCTGCTCCATCCTGCCACTTGGCCTCCTCTCTACCCGGGGATGCATGCTCAGAGAGCTTTGGCCCCATGTCCCTTTTGGGATACCCACAACACAATTGTCACCTTCAGCTTCTTTTCGCATGCCCCCCCTACTCTGTCTTCTTACTTATTTTGTCTTTTTATGGGCAATTCTTCTTCAATACCCTCTCAAAACTATTATTCTGTCCATAATGTCTTAAGTCTGTCCTTAGAGGTCCCTTAGACTTCTCCAACCTTAAAGTCAAATGCCTAGTTTTTCTCTACTAAACAACCTGGCCACAACACAAAATGGACAATGAAACTACCTGGTCCCCTGAGGGAACTCCTGATTATGACATATTCATTAATTTAGACAACTGTTGTCATCACAATGGGAAATAGTCCAAGGTGCTCTATGTCCTTGCTTTCTTCTCCCTCCACAAGCACCCAGAACTCTGCCTGTCTTACAGTGCCCAACAGATCCTTTTAGCCAAAGTCTGTACTTAACCCCTGCCTTCCTTGTGACTCAGATAGGCAGCATATGAGACTTGTGGGGCCCAAACTTCCTATTCTTGAGCACTTTGCCTATCAACTGAGCTTGTTTCCTCTCAAACCTGCCTATTTGCTGCTGCCAGCCTGCATCCAGCACTGGTCTACCTCAAACAGTCCAGGTGAGACTTTAGTGTTTACAAAAGGTGAGCAGAGTCTCATCAGGATTTCTGGCCCCAGATTGAGGGCAGGCTGTTCCCACAGTCCTTGGCAAAATGTTACTGCTACCCTTGTGTCCTCCTAAGGACAAGTGGCTCCCTTCTCAGTTCCAAAACTGTGGGCCCATGTCCAGATTTCTCTCTGTCCAGGGGACAAAATAGACTGTGTTCAGATTCCTTAGTAGATGCTCTGAGGCAACACAGCCACATCTGTCCTGAGGAAGCCCCCCACCCCCACCCCAGTCTTAAGGCCTGATTCAGCTCATTCAGTCACCATGGAAAACATTCATTCCCACCTCCCCGAAGAAAATACTTTTAAATCCTTAAAACTCCTGTTATTGCGAAAGCAAGTGTTCAAATATCCCTTAAATGCCTTCATTTGCTTTAAAGACACAGCCCTCTCCCATACCAACACTCACCCAGCCTTTTCTATCTCTCTCTGTCTCTCTCTGTCTCTGTCTCTCTCCCTCTCTCTCCCTCTCCCTCTCCCTCTCCCTCTCTCCCTCTCTCCCTCCATCAGATCAGATTCCCCTACACCCCACCCAACACAGTTGCCACTGGAGGCATCACCTCCACCACAGCTTCTGCCACCTGCTGCCATTACAGGCACAACCCCCGCCCCAGCACCTCTGCTACTGGCCACTACTGGAGCCTGGAGCTTCCACTTCAGGAGCCTCCACTGCAGCTGAATCTTCACCTTCTGACCTCTCAACTTTCAGGGGCTAGAGAGATACTTTACTTGCTCTTCACTCCTTCTCCCACTTCACAGTCCCTTTTTCACAGTCCCTTTCCAGTTACAAAAACAACTAATAACACATTTTCCCCTCAACAGCATATGCTCCTCCCTCTGCTATTAAGCTGACCACAGGATAGCAGCCCATATATCCTGCCTTTTCCAGTTGGGCCTGCTGCTTATCCTCATTCTCCTTTCCTCTCAGCCACCTCAGTAGACAGTCTCCTATTATAGACACAACAAAGAGACCCTAAGTCACAACTTCCAGCCCCTCCCCCCTACAGCCTTCTTGCCAGCCTCCAAGTACAGGACTGGTGAGTTGTCAATGCTCCTCTGTTGTGATGTACCTAATCCTCATACTCTGCTCAGTTTGCTTGCTCCCACTCAAACTTGGTAACATGAATAACAGGTTTTTATGTTATCCAAATTCTTATGTGATCTCTGCTAATTCACGTACAAAAGTTCTGACTAGTCTCTCATTGTTACAAACTTAGACAGGTATTCATAATTTAACCTGGCCAAAAATATATTTGAGTACATTCTGATTTTGTAAAGATGTTCTTGTGTGTCATATATATGTTTATATATAATTCTGTCAAAAGCTGTTTCTCTTTTTATTTGAGCTTTAAAACATAGACTTAAAAGCATGCTTTCTCCTAAGATACCAACTGGTCTAAATAATATCAAAATTAATTTACAATTAAACAACAATCATTAAAATGGAGAGAGATTGTTGAACAGGACTCTTGATTGGTGGACAGAGGGTGGCCAACCTTTGTTCACCCATGGAGAGCTCCTGATAATTTTCTCAGAAGACACCCCTAATAATTTGGTCATTAGTTAAAAGAAAAAAGTTAAAACAAGGTTGTTTTTTTAATAAAAGTTGCTATGTTAAATATATTCATGCCTTTCTCTTACACTCCAGATATTTGTAATAAGTGCACGTCAAGCTTACGTAAGTTCATCAGTCAAATGACAATTTTCTAACAAACATTTGTGCCATTACATTTAGAGATGCCAAAACGAAATGAGAGTTTCATCTTTCTCTTATGACTGTTGAACAACACTACTATTTATGACTATAGATGTCAAATGTTCTCTGTAAGTGTTTAACTTTCATCTGTTAACATTCTACAGAAATTTCACTTATATTCAAATAAGAAATATCAACCTTCTTACTTCAAGGTGCCTGATACTCAAATAAAATTCTTTTTTTCTTTTTTCTTTTTTTCTTTTTTTTTTTTCTCAGAGCCAGGGATTGAACTCAGGCCCTTGTGTTTCCCAGGCAAGTGCTTATTCAATGGAGCTCTCTCCCTGGCCCCATCAGATAAAATTCCAATAATCAAGTACTAATATAGACCCAGATTCTCCTGAAGAAACAATTGCTATCAATTCCTAGTTTATGTTGTGATCTGCTCCTGGAACTCACACCAAGTCAAAAAAGAAAACTCTTAGCCCTCAAACCTCACAGGGAAACTTATTAACCTGACTTTCCATGTCTCCAAAAATAGAGACTAAAATTAACTATATACAAGTACCAACTTTGGTTTTGACACTCAACACTCCCATCAAAGTAGGACCTTAAGCCCTGAACAATGCTGCCTCCCTAGCTCTTCCTAGCAAGTGCAGCAAAGAACAACACTGGGCATGAGCCTGCCCCAACCTGCAGCCACCACTGCGACCTGGTTACATCTACAAGCTTGAGGCTGCCATGTCCTCCAGAGGTAAGTCATCCAATTTCCTGCTCTCACAGGAAAACTCACTATAGCCAGATCCATCAATACTTGACCTGCTCAATCTTGCTGCTGGAGAGGAACAACAGAGCTTGAGGTCCACGGCCACATCAAGTCATCTTTGTCAGAGTCCCAAGTCTTGCTGGACATCTCAGGTAAAAGTAAAAACTCATTTCTTGCTGACATGGACACCACATATAGTGTTCTTCCTGAGTTCTAAAATTACTATATTAGATCTACAGGCTCCATAGCCGGTGTTGATGGCCAATCAACATGATGTCTTCAGGCAGGCCCCTTTCCTGATGACTTCAGACATTATTCTTCACTCATAATTTCCCTATAAACCCAACCTATTCCATACCTCTCATGGGGAGAAACCTCATTGAAAAGCTCTATGTCTCTCACCTCTCTCCCCACATTGCTCATCCTATGAACCTAACCTCAATGCACAGACAGCTCCTCCTTCCCCCTCCCTTGTCACATACTCTAAGATGCTTTCAGTCCCACTCATGCCACACCTTATATTCCTACACTGGTGTCCCTCAGAGATCCCACAGCCTTTCCCTACATTCTTCAATACCTAATAGCCCCCAAACCTCAGAGGAGATACATGCCTATCACTTATGCCTCCACAGTCTTGTTGTCCTTTGAAAACACCTGGCACTGGCTTCTACATGGATATAAGCCATCATCCTTTCAACCCTCCTTGTCCCCCAAGAACTCTCCCAGCCCAGAACACCAACCTCACCAAATGTTGGCTGTACATGTCTATTCCAAGGCCTGATCTCATGGCCATCCCAGCCATATCCAACAACACATACACCTGTCCTCTTCTCAAAGGCCATTAGTCATTAATATCTCCCTTTTACAACTCCCCTCTTCCCACAACCTTACACGATTCCTTGCATCAAACTCACTTTATTGAACACACCTCCAGACAAGCAACACAAAATATACACAAGCTGTTTCAGTGTGGCACTTCAATACATGAAAGTCTATTATCCCTTGGTTTACTCTTTCTACAGCCCCTCGCAGGGCTTGCTATTATGTTCATGATAGCCCCCTGCTTCATTTCCCTCATCAACAATACTGTAACCAGATTAATAACCCAAAATTTTAACCAAATGCTTCTCTCAGATTACTTCTACCAGGCTTACTCCATCAAGACCCCTTCAATGACAACTCCTTGCCCTGATTTCCAGATTCTCTGCCCATGATGCCCTCAGTCAGGAGGAAGTAGTGAGATGATTTATTCATCTTTTTTCTATAAAATAGTCTGGAATGATAGGTCAGAATTCAAAGTTCCCCAGGCACCCTTCCCTAAATACTCTCCCTCATGGTTTCTCAGGCACCCTGACCGCAAATTCTCTTCCCCTTGGCCCCATCCAAAGCCGAGCTCAAAACCACAGAACAAGTCTGCCTGACTTTGACTTAGGCAATCAACCACAGAAATTCTCCTTTGTTAACATCTAAAGTCCCCCACAGACCAGGTAGTCCTGCCAAACTTTGCTCTCCCTCAGCTGTTCCAGCCAGTGATCACCCTGTGTGTATATATATATATATATATATATATATATTAAAGCCCTGTACTTTGTCTTTGTCCTTTAGACAGCCAGCCTGCTTGCTGCCCCCAATAAATCTTCTACTTGCATCAGAATCCCTGGGTAGGTCAATTGTGTGGGTTTATACCCACTGGTCCTACCAGTGTGCACCATACCTATAAGCTTATGACTGTCCCAATGCACATATGTTTGATATTTTGTTTAACAGTAATGTTTGGTTACATAGGACAGGGAAGGTCTACCCTGCCATTGAATTTCTAACTGACACACTCACTTGTTGAATAAAAAGCAGTGCTACATCCAACAATGCTGCTTGAAGTATTGTCATCTACTCTCAGCCATTGTACATAACAAGTCCCAGTCTCTTTGGAGTACATGTCCTTTTCTGGATCGACACCTCAAAGGCTTGACTTCACTGATCCCAGGCAGAGCTGGTACATTATTGCTATTGCCAGTCAGTCCAATTCAGCCAGGACTCAGGCACAATCTTTCATGGTAAGCCCTCAGCTGCCTCAGTGGGGAGTTCAGTGCATACTAAATGCAATTATTAGGGCACAAGAGCAAACAGGTGTGATCATGCGATGACACTGTTAGCATGGCTTATCCTGGTTACGGCCCAGGGAAGAAAGAGAAATCACTATAGGAGGATCCCACCTTTTGAGAAAGATACAGGATACTTGCTTCTCCTGTGATAGGATTGTTGTTGGAATCGTCTTGCCTCCTGCTTAGAATAACTTGGCTCCTGTTGCTACAGTGGGCAGGAAAGGGAGTTGAGGCTCTCATCCACCACCCCTAGCAGAATTGGCAAAAAAAAAAAAAAACACACACAATATCACTACCTTATGGAATGGTGGTCCCAGCATCAGGTGAAGAGTGCACAGAAACCTTCATAGCCAAGCTGAAGTCCAGGGTCATATTTCTACAGCATGCTTCAGTTCTTCCCCCTAAGGTTCCATAAGCAATGCCCAATTGTCTACTAGAAGGTCTAGAAGCCAATCCTAAGTCCACTGATATCAGCCTCCTGGCCACATAGCCTCCAGTATGGGAAGGATTAAAGTCCATTTTGTCAAATTAGGACCCTGATCTATGAAGCAAATATGTTGGCATAACACCTGCACTTTCAGAAGGTTATCCAATAGCTTATCAGGGCTGGTCATTGCTCAGCTGAACCAACCTGAGTAAGGTCTTCACTCACCCAGCCAACTAAAACCAAATAAGGAGTTGTACTTTCATTATCCTGTTGTACCTCTCGAAAATACCAGTGACATGTGACCAGTAGGGCACATGGAATTGCCATGTGACATCGTGGTCTCTAGCCCATCAGCATCAGCCAAAGCTATACCTGGGTTTTAAAATGTGTTCTCCTGTCAGGTGCTTACTAGTGACACTCTGTATGGAGCAGACAACAATTGTAAAGCCTTAATTTTGTGAGTTTGGTCATTGCAGGGTACAGGATAAGCAAAACCTACACATGTGACTGTATCTATAGCAGTCAAAGAATACCTATGTCCCTGCGAGTGAGGCAGGATCCAATATACTCCATCTACCATTGTGTCAGAGGGTGTGGTTCTCATGGTATTGTGCCAAGCTGTGTGGGTACCCTCGTCTTCCAGGTTACCAAATGAACACACTAGAAATACACCTTTGCCACAGCTTTTGAATCATCAGGAGTCAAGCTGAGGTGCCATTGCTGTACTATGGTTTGCGTGGTACAGGACCCCACATGTACCAATTTCTTGTGGATCCAAGGTTCCATAGAAAGGGCACCCTTGAAGAGCAGCCACTGTCATCTAGGCATAAGCTAAGTGATTTTCTAGCAACAGGAGGGACATAAGGCTCCTCCTTGTGACACATTACATGGTTAGTATCTTAGCCATACTCCAGTAAGTCTCACCACAGGTCAGTCCTCTACAAGGCACAGTGTTCTAACTGCGAGTCCTGACCTCCATAAGCTGGAAGCCAAAGCATCAGTACTCTAAAGAAGGCACAAGTGTCTGTGCACACACGTAGGTGGCCGTCGTGTATCACAGGTAGCCATATTATCCACAACTCTGCTCATTGGTATATTCTGCCTTTACCAGTTTCAAAACTTAGTACTTCTTATTGGGATAGAGAATGACTGCTGACCATTAAGGGATGTGCCACAGCTGGACACAACAGCACATTACCCAGAAGTCCCTCTTTCCCTTCTGCATAGGGACTAGGGTGTCATGTCCTGTAGTCCATCTTCTCAGACAGCTTCCTGGACTATGTGTGTCATGGGTCCAAAAATCTTTGCCTATTCATCTGCCAAGAGGCTAGCTGAAAAAGGGCCAGCCTAGGACAGGATATCTGTCTCTATTCAACACTTTATCAGGTATTTTTGTCTGCACATCCACTGCCTGTTATCCTGTGACACTTTTGCAGGCATGCACAACAGCATACATTGCTGCCAGCTGTTTCTCAAGCAGGAGATTCTGGCTCCAAGTTTGTTTCCACAACTGTAGTTAAAACTCATAAGGGTTCTTCCACTTCCTTTGTTTTTGTCATCGGCCCCAGCAAAACCCATCATCATCCACACTGACAGGATAAATGGCAGGGTAGAATCAATGACTTGTAGAGATTATACCTGTACAATAGCCTTCTTCGAGTCATGAAAAGAAGCTTCTACTGCATCTGTCCAGTCCCATATACCACCTTCTGGATCATCAGGTATAAAGGGTACAGCAATGTAGCTAAGTATAGTGTGATCATTTAACCAAAACTCTACCAAGCCCATATACATCTAATTCACACTGCACATCTAATTCACGCTGCACATTTTTGGGGTACCAGTAAAAGTCAATTGCACATGTGGCTCCTGATTTCAAGGGACACGCAAGACCTGAGTACCTTGGCCTGCCTCCTGATTGGTGTAACAGGAGGCCACTATCACTTCTTCCTGCTTCACCACCACTGCCTTGGCCTGTCAGCTGGTATTGTAGTTCAGTGTATAACTGTACCCCCAGTCAGCATCACGTCCAATGGCTGTCCAGCTAATCTCTGTGGCTACGCAAGCAGCCAACAGTCCCATCCAGATCTGGCACCAGCCAGCCAGCCACTTTCAGTGGCCCCACAACCCAACTTGCCAGGGACAATCATTTTCCTCCTTGCTGGTAGTTTTTACAGGTCTCTCCTTACCTTTGTGCTTCACTTATGCATCTCACACTGGCCTTGATACCCACAGCATCACAGAACAGGTGATCTGTAAAGGGGTCTTAAAAGGCTGCCACTGACCCAAACATGGCAGCTGGCATGCTTCCCAGGACTGTGTCCTTCACAAGTGCCATCAGCAGTTCTTCATCTGGGCTACAGTACTGCAGTGTGAATATCATTTGCCACATGCCCATTTCATATAGCACTAAGTCTAGACATGTTGTCCATTTGGTAACTTGCTCTATCAAATTACCTGAATTCTTCCAAACCAGGTGAGTCACTGCCATCAACCAATTCATCAGAGTCTTATCACCTGCTTCTAAGGCTGTGCTCTGCACACTCTGCAGAACCTGTCTCATAGAGAGGATGCTAGCTATGGTGGTTACTTAGGACATCTTCTACAGCCTTAACTGTTTGTTGTCATCTCCATCCTCCCATAGCCATAGCAACTGCATGGACAGTTTCACTCACCTTCTACTTTGTTTTGCCAGTTCCTGCAGCTCCCTGGCTATTCAGGCCATTTACATTGTGTGCCACATAGGGATAGGTGGCCCTTCTAATTCTCCTCCATGGGGTTCCTCTAGGGGTTTCTTTACCTATACTTTTTCTCAAATGGCCAGGCAAATATGTAAAACTATGGGACTTTCCTAGGGATTTTCTCAGACATGAGGATTCATGACTCTAGAAATATTGTTGGCAGAGGCAGTGCTTCCCCTATCTCTCAACACATGGTCTGCATCAGCCAGTCATTGCTCAGGGTCCTCCTCAATATATTGCACCTGGTCCACTTGGACATGGCTATCTGCCTCTTGATTTACATGCTGGAAGAGAGTGAAGAACAGCCAAGCTGCTTGCCCTGCCTCTTACAGTAAGAGGGAAGAATTAGCCTATCACTTCCAAGACTTGCAAGACATCCGTGGGTTAATGGGCTGTGTCCCAGTCCTCCAGGGTCATCCAAGCTGCCAAAAGGTGGCTGCATAGAAAAATGGTGAGACCAGGGTCACTTATCAGTCATGTCCCAAGGTGCCCTCTTACTTTCAGGTACTATTTCCACAGCCACCATGGGATCACTTGCCTCAATGTCCTGCTAATTCCATCAGTTGTAGACTCACTTGGGGCACCCAGAGGAAATTTTCATGGGCAGGGTCCCCATGGTAAATAACTCATACGGGCAATAACTCATCAGCAAAACTAGCAGGCAAATGGAGCAGAGCAGAGCACAAGAGTCACCTGTATCTTTATTGCATAATTTTTATACATGTTATCACTAGTTTACATTATTATATTCTGAACTCATTAGCACATGTGTAACTGTCCATGGCTGAGTCCTGGTTATCCAACTGTTCCCTGTTGTGTACCTGCATTGACCACATAGTCATCTCCTCAAAGCTGTCCAGAAGCATCCTCTCATGTCCCAAACTTTGACTCAGTCTGAGCAGTTCCCCATCCTGTAGCTTTCTATATTATCATTTTGTATCAAGTGTACATACAATAGATCAATAAATCCTTTTTTAAGATGAGTATTTGAAAATTTTGCAGATCACTTTAACATCTGTGTGATTTCAGTATTGGCATCTATCAGCCTTTTTTGTTAACTTTGGAATTTTTAGGTCCTTCGAATAATGAGGACATTTGATTGAAACCTGGGCATTTTTATTTTATGATATGAGACTCTATATACTATTAAAATCTGTGGTTTGGCAGGTTTTATTGGGAGATAGGCTATGACCTATGACTGATGATTGGAGGTAGAAACCTAGATTTCCTGTTCCTTCTCATTAGAACTGCTCGGTGTTAGGAAATCTGCCTCCCTGTGTGATCCCTCTTAGCACTGTGCTCTGTGGCTTTATAACTGCTGAGCAGTGCTAAAGCTGTGACTGTCTACTCAGCCTCCTCTGACATCACTCAGAAAGTTCCACATTAGCGTCACAGGGAGAAAAGTTTCATTACCAATGGAAGGAGCTGAACGCCTCGTCTCAGTGGTGTACTGGGGCTTTTCAGATACTGCTCTAGTAGGTGATGCTGGAGCACCTTCTTACGGCCTGATATGGGTTTAAGTCTAGACTCGCCATTTTGTTGACATGAATAGAGATAAAGTCCATTTTACTTTTCCTGATTATTTTATTTGTTTTTGGCTTAGCTTTGCCACAGTGTTTATTATCTAAAAATGTCTGGCTTGCTGGATTCTCTAGCTAGAGAGAACAGGCGTTATTGAAACTGGATCATTTATGCGCACTTCTTGGGATTTTTGCCTTCTGGATTTTTAGCCCAAACCCTGGAATATTTGAGAAAAAGAAAAATGAACAAACTCAGTACTTTTGATATTTATGTCTCAATATACCTAACCAGTCTGTCTTCTCAATCATTCAGAGTATTTTCATTTTTGAAAAGTCTTAATTTAATTTAGTGGGAATAATAGAGAAAAGTATAACTATATATTATCTTTCCAGAAACACAAATCTGAATTCTAAAAATATGTCTGAAATAATACAAATATAAGAAATTTGATGAGGGGCTTGGAGATATCTCAGTGGTCTAAGTACCCGCCTGGCAAACACAAAGACACGGGTTCGCTCCCTGGAACCATGCCATGCAGGGTCCAGAACCCCAAGTGCGCGGTGGCAGACCCGAAACCAGGAAAGGTGGCGTGAGACAGACCAACAGAGCTCGGAACACAGAGCAGCGGCCGGCCCCAACTAGAGGCTCCCGGGTGGGCTCAGGACTGCAGAAGATGCACAGACAGCTAGAAGGTGCAGGCTCGCTGGCTTTCGGGAATAAATCAACATTGCTTGAGGATGCTGTCTCCACATGCAGTTCACCAGTGGCAGCAGAGACAAAACTGGAAGTGGACCTTTCTGCTGTCCTCTGTCTGTCTGTCTGTCTGTCTGTCTGTCCGTCTGTCTGTCTTTCTTTTTTGTCTCTCTTTTTTTATTGCCACAATGTCGCGTTTTGTATTCTGTTATTTTATTTTGTTGCTTTTATTTCTCCATTGTTAGAACTTGTATTTGTATTCATGTAAACGTGGTGTCTGGCCTCTTGGCGGCTGTGGTTCTATCTAGTTTTTATTTTTATTTCTTAATCCTCTCCCTCCAATTTTCTGCAGCAAGTTCCCAAAGTTATCATGATCTCTCTTTGCCCACCAGCCTTCTAATTTCTTCCTCTTCTTCGTTTTTTTCTCCCTACCTCATTTTAAATTTTAACCTGTAAGGGAAAAACGGACATACCAAGGGCTTGTATATTGCATACAATTTTCTGTTTTACACATTGTTATATAACCACAAATCTAGGGCATATGGTTAAAGGTGATAAATTAATGGTTACTTTATTCATTTTCTAGGTTGTGTTTTATATTACTGCTATTTGTACCACTACAGCCAAAAGTGACATAATTTTTCCAAAGAGCTGTAGCAAACTTCACCCCAGAAATTAAACTAAAAAAATATGAAGAGACTCTTAAATAAGATGCAACCCTAAACAGCACCAAGACAAACACAAGGGCAATGAGGTAGGACAATTAGAAAACCACCCACCTTGCCTCTCTTACATGGTAACGGCAAAGCAACTGAATTTGGCTCTAGAAAAAATAAAATCAGAAATAATCTCAGCTGATTAACAGAGATAAGGTACACAATGAACCATGCCTACTGATTCTAGAGCAGATTAAAAAAATAGAAATTTAAGAAAATTATGGAGAAGGTCAGTGAGATAGCTCAGCAGACTAAGTACCTGCTTTGACAAGTGTAGGGGCCAGGGTTCAATCCCTGGCCCTGCATGCTGCAACAGCCCCACCCCAGGGCATACTGAGCCAGCAACAGTGTCCATATATGGTGACTCATACCTGTAACTCCAGCACTGTGGAAGCTGAAAACAGGAGAATCCTGAGGTGTCCAAGCTGCATAGTGAAATCAGGTACCAAATACATAAATGGAAAAAAGAAAAAAAAAAAAGGAAATTATGGAAGCCATGAATGCTCAGCATAGGAAAGAAATGGAACCCATAATTAAAATTCAAGTGTATATCCAAGAGAATACAAATTCTACTGAAGGTATTCACAGCAGATTAAACTAATGTGAGGACAGGATCTTAAATATAGAGTCCTAGTCAAAATTTCAGAAATGCAATCAATGAATAAAATATTAAAACCCATTGGGGAAAAGAAACAAATCACCAATATAGCAAAATCCATCACAACTACAGCTGATGTCTCAGTGCAAACTCTCAAGTTAATAGGAACTTGTAGTGAAGTATTTCACATTCTAAAACAACAATCTTCACCCCAGATTGGTGTACCCTGCAAAACTATCATTCACAACTGCTGAAGAAATAAGATGCTACCATGACAAAGAACAGTTGGAAAAATTTATAACCACCAAACCAGCACTCCAAAATGCTCTGAAGGAAATTCTAGAAAGAGAAAAGAAGAACCACAGCCCCATAAACCACAACAGAAGGAATCCATCAGGCAAGGCAAACAAGTAAACAGAGGGAGAGAGAGAAAAAAAGGGGGGAGTCAACAATAAGAAAATAGCATGACATGACAAGCATAAGTCAGTACATATCATTTGTAACCATCAACGTCAAGGGCATCAATTCACCAATCAAAAGATACAGACTGGCAGCATGGATCACAAAGTATAATCCAAAAATATGCTGCATAGTAGAAACACATTTAATTCAAACATAAATTCATAGACTAAAATTCAAAGGATGAAAAACAATACTCCATGTGACCAGAAATCAGAATAAAAATCAGGAGTAGGTATTCTGTTTGCAAAGTGAATTTCAAGTCCAGACTGATTAAGATATAGGAAGATGATCACTATATTCTTATAAAGGGAACAATCCAAAAGAATAAATAACAAACATGAATATATATGCAAGAAATACTAGGTGCACCAAGCTATATAAAACAAATATTAATGAGTATGAAAAATCAAATAAGCACTAATAGAATTGTATTAGGGGATTTCAATACCTAACTTCACAATGAAGACAGATCAGCTAGAGAAACAATCAACAATGAAATATTAGAACTAAACCACACTTTTGAACAAATGGACTTAGTAGATATCTACAGAATATTTCACTCTAAAAGACCAAAACACAGACTTTTCTAAACTACACTTGTGACATTCTCCAAAGTAGACCACATAATAACTCACAGAACATGCTTAAGTAAGTTAAAAGGAACTGAAATTATCCTGTGCATATTATAAAACTATAGTGCAATGAAATTGGAAATAAATAGCAAAAGAAATGAGAATTTCATAAACACATGGAAATTAAAAATACCCTCCTAAAAAAATTTATGAAAATAAAGAAGAAACTCAACAGCTTCCACCATTAAATCACAATGAAAATACAACATTTTGGTACTTATGAGACACAATGAAAGCAGTTCTAAGAGGGAGATTTATAGAAGTGAATAGCAATATCAGAAAAATAGGGCAAACGCAAAGAAACAACCTAATGTTGAACCACAGACATCTACAAAAAGAAGAGCAGACTAAGACAAAAATTAAAGAGCAGAGCAGAAATTAATGCATTGGAGACTAAAACACAAACAAACAAAAAACTACAAAGAATCAATGAATTGAAATGTTGGTCCTTTTAAAGATTAAATAAGTAGTTTGGTTTGGTTTGGTTTGGTGGAACAGGAGATTGAACTCAGACCCTTACCCTTGCCAGGCAAGTGCTTATTCTACTGAGCCATTTCCCTGGACCCCAAGATTAAATAAGTTTGACAAAACTTCAGCCAATAATATCAAAAAAGAAGGAAAGGACTCAAATCCATGCAATTAAGAATGAAAGGGTGAACTCACAATGGACCCTGCAGACATTCACTTGTATGCTAGTAAAATGAAACATACAGAAGAAGTGGACAGATTTCTGGATAATACAGAGCGTACCAAAATGAATCAAGAATATAAAAAGCACTGAATAAAATAATATCAAGCAATGAAATTTAAGATGTAACTAAAACCCTACCAACAAAGAAAAGCTGAGGCCATAATGCATTTACTGCGGAATTCTACAAGAAATTTAGAAAAGAGTTAACACCAATACTTGTCAAATTCTTTACTGAAATTGAAAGGGTGGCAACAATCCCAAAACTAGAGAAAGACCCAGCCAAAAAAGAGAACTACAGTTCAATCTACCTAATGAACATAGATGCACAAATCCTGTATAAGATTCACAAATAGAATACAACAAATTATCAAGCTAATTATACATCAGCACAAAGTAGGATTCACACCAGGGATGCAAGAATATTGCAACATACATAAATCAATAAATATAATACACGATATCATCAGAGCCAAGGACAAAAATCATATAAAATCTCAATAAATGCATGGAAATCTTTTCATAATTTCCAACACTATCAATAATTAAAAATCCTACAAAAATCAGAATCTATAGTCTTTATCTTAATGTAATAAAAACCACCTACAAAAAACCAACAGCCAACATCATATACTAAATGAACAGAAACTAAAAGCTTTCACTCTAAAATCACAAACAAGACAAAGATGTCTAATGTGTCCACTCTTATTCAACATAGTCCTGAAAACTTTAGCCAGACAATGGAAAGAAATAAAAGAAACAATGATGAAAATGAAAGAAGGGAAATTATCATTATTTACAGATGACATGATACTCTACATAGAAAACCGCAAAATGTCACTAAAAATCTGCTATATTTGATAAGTAAATTCAGTAGCACAGCTGGATACAAAGTCAACACTCAACAATCAATCACTTTCCTATACGTAAATATAAACTCACTGAGGGAGAAATTAGGCAAATAACACCTTTCACAATAGTATCCAAAAGAATGAAATACCTAGGAATCAGTCTAATCAGGATGTAAAAGATCTCTACATTGAGGACTATAATACTTCGAAGAAGACTGAAAAGATATCAGAAAATGGAAAAATATCCTTTGCTCATAGGTAGGAAGAACCAATAGAATGAAAATGGCTATACTTGCAAAAGTTCTGTGCAGATTTGATGCAATTCTAATCAAAATTCAAGCAGCATATCTCACAGAGTTAGGGAAAACCATCCTAAAATTCATTTGGAACCAGAAGAGACCTACAATAGCAAAGGCAGTTCTGGGCAACAAAGGCAAGGCAGGGAGCATCAAAATCCCAGACTTGAAATTATACTATAAAGCTATTATGATATAAACACCTTGTCTCTGGCAAAAAAAAAAAAAAAAAAAAAAACAGACTCAAAGATCAGAGGAACAGACTAGCAGATGTAGAAACAACTCCAGACATATCCATTCACCTTATGATTGACAAAGGGTCTAAACATGTACACTGTGTTTTGAAAAAGAGCAATAGCACCTTTAATAAATAGTGCTGGAAAAATTAGTTCTGCATATATCAAAGATTAAAAGTGGACCTGTGTCTTTCACCATGCACTAAACTAAATTTTAAATGGATCAAAGATCTAAATATTAAGACAGATTCATTAAATCTGCTGGATGATAGAATAGGCTAAATTCTTCAAAATATTAGTGTAGACAAAGACTTTATAAATTAAACCCCAGTCACACAGAAACTACCACAAAGAATCAACAACAGGGATTTAATCTTATTAAAAGGCTTTAGCAGAGCAAAACAAACCCCCAACATAGTGAAGAGGCAATTCACAATGTGGGAAAAATGTTTTGCAGATGCTCCCCAGACAAAGGCTTACTATCAAGAATGTAGAAAGAACTCAAATAAATCAGAGTTCCCAAATTTAAAACCCAATC
The DNA here is from genome assembly GCF_000260255.1 of Octodon degus. Classification (NCBI taxonomy): domain Eukaryota; kingdom Metazoa; phylum Chordata; class Mammalia; order Rodentia; family Octodontidae; genus Octodon; species Octodon degus. The sequence continues at coordinate 1,379,931 of NW_004524670.1, read as the reverse complement.
CAAAAATGGGCATGGGAGATGAAAAATGTTTTAAGATTAATAAACACAAACAGTAAATAAGTACATGAAAAAATTTCAACATCATTGGTCATTTGAGAGATGGAAAGTAAAACAATATTGAGATTCAATCATATCCAGGAAAAATGACTATCATCAAGAAATCAATGACAAACAAGTTCTGGAGAGACCATGAAGAATAAAGAACCCTTCACCACTGCTTGTGTGAGTGTAGATTGATACCAGCACTATGGAAATCAGTGCGGAGATACCTCAAAAACTAGGATTAGAGGTCTCATTTGACCTAGATATTCTCCTTTTGGATATCTTCCCAGAAGAATTATAAACATCATGCCTCAGTGATATATGTTCAACAATGTTTATAACAACACAATTTGTAATAGCTAGATCTTGCAAACAATCTGAATGCCCATCAACTGAAGGATGGATAAAAAGATATGGTATTTTTGCATACTACTCAGCTATAAAAAAGATAAACTTGAAACTTTAATAGGTAAATGAATGCAACTTGAGACCATACTCATATGTGAAATAAATCAGACAAAAATATGTACACATCATATTGTCTACTATTGCCTCCCTAGTGTGAGGCAATGAAAGAATAAATATGACCTCTAATGTACAATAGATATTGTAAAATGTGAAGAAACTTCCAAAGGAAAAATAAACTGGTTTTGGAGAGTTGGGGAAAAAAGGGAGGAAAGAGAAAAAGGAAAATTAAGATATACAAAAGATAGTTAAAATAGTTATAATACTAATTTCTCTCAGTTCATTGAATAGATAGGTTGGTGATAATATTATTTGGAAAATTACATGCTGATGCTTCATGCTCTGCATAATTAATTTAAAGATAATAGTACATAATGCATTATCCATTGTTACTCTCTTATGTTGCTTTGGAATACTGGATTTATTTTGGGTTTTTTATGTTTTTTCTTCTTTAAAATAAAAATTATAAAAAATTTGAAAAATAAATGAGATTCACATTATATAGAAATATAACTTTTATTAAGATGCACTACTTTAAAAGTTTTCAGAAAACTAAAGTAAAATGCGGATAGAGTGAAAAATATGCCAAGTCAGGATAAATAGAATCGTGAAGAATATGCTCAACTTCTCTAACTCATGAAAACTATTTTGACATCAATCTCATGTGCTACCCTAACTACGAAGGCCCAAATAACATACAAGGTAAACTTTGATGAACTGTAAGAAGAGGAAAGAAGAAAGGAGAAAGGAGAAGGAGCAAGTGAGCCACAACCTCATTAGCAGTAAGAAGGTAGCTGAAAGAAAGTTTGTAATAGATAAAAATTGTATGGTACAAAATGGACATTCAATGATTTTTTCTAATGGTGTTTGTAAGTAGGATCACAAGTCTGCATCTTGTACAGCAATTAACCACTAAGAAGAATATATGCAGCGTATTATTTGTTGAAACTGTACTTTCGATTTGATTTGAAACTGTCTCATTGCTATATGTTTATCAATAAAACTTTGAAAAGAAAAAAAAATAAAAAAAGAACACAAAAAAAAAAATCTGAGAAAACTCAAAAAAAAAAAAAAATTGTATGGTTGCACCAAGAAAACAGAGAAAATTTAAGGTAGATAAATGCTAAGGGTTTTAATACTGGAGATTTTAATGTATGTTAGCACCACAAGTCTATAATTTTAAGGCTTGTAATTATGTTCAGTTACTAAAAATGAAGCAGTTAAAGATGGTCAAAATGTTGACGTGGTTAAAAATATTTTCATCAACAGTAGCTTTTTATATCACAGTAAATTTAAAGCAACATGGGTCACTTATGCACGGACTTCTACAATTTTAAACCTATTGCTTTTTTTTTCAGAATTTTAGGCACTTCTTACATGCTTCAAAATTCCAAATAATTTTAGATGTATTTTAATCAATTACGTTTTCTTTGATTAGAGGTCACTTAACGGATTGTAAATTTTCCTTTGCCAATTAGTCTAAAGCAATTTGGTTGCTGTTTGGGTGGTAAACAGTACTATTTTTAAACTGTATGTGTTCTAAGATGGTTTTATTTAGTTGGTAAGCTTTCACCATTTCTTAGTTTATTTTAATTTTATGAATTAAGTGCTTGTTTTCAAATAGCAAAGCAAACATGACATACTGGACAATATTTTAAAGTATTTTTTTATTTTATATTTCCTTTTTAATTAAAAGTTAAATCACACCAAGGGCAGGGCTGGCATGGCATGTGGTGCCAGGCATCAAACCGCAGTCTCTGCAGCTGCCTAAGCTTTTGTCTAAATAGGTGCTTTAAATCACTGAGCTGTCTCTTTGGCCCCTTTTGACACTCTTAAGACGGGGCATGATGACACTTTTTTTTTTATTTTCATGTAGTAAGACTTGGATTCATAGTCAAATGTACAGATAACTTTGAGTAAACTCTTCAAAGAAAATGATACTGAGCTTGGATTTCTCAGTGAAGTATGTGTGTTGTTTCAGCCGTCAGCATCCTCTCCCTGGTGGGATCTCCCGAGTGCATGTTTACCGTAACTCTCTCGAGGGTGCACTGATAACATCCAAGGGACAAGTATAACTTGTTTCATTAGTTATTGAAAATCTTAGATTAGGTTTAAGATTTCAGTTTGTCTCTAGAAGTTGCAATAGAATGTCCTGACAAACTTCAATATAATGACATGTGCCAGAAATAAATTATAATATCTTAACCAAAAATATGTTGTGAAATAGTAAAAGAATCTTAAATCACTGGCTAAAATCAACTAATGAAATCATTAATCATTCAATTTTAAAATTTCATTTCAGATTATATAGTTTTCCGGGCTGACTTGTCCTGCTAGGTTTTTCTACTTGCTACATAATTAAACTGATTAATGCCATTATTTTTAACATAAGTTACTAAATTTTCTATATTACATTATTTTACAAATTTTTTTCCTGTGCAAGGTCCCATTATGCACCTTGGACTCACAGTGATCCTCTTGTTTTCTGGCTCCTGAGTGCTGGGATTATAGGCATGCACCACCACGCTTGGACTCCATCGCTGGATCAGTGCACCCGGGGACAGGACCAGCATGTCATGCGGTTTCGGATCGAACCCTCACCACTGTGCTTGCCTCAGCAAGCACTTAGTCAGCTGAGCTATCTTGCTAGCCCTTACATTACATTATTTTAAATGGTCTTACAGAAAGTATATTCTAATGACTCCGTCTTCTAACAAAAGTTATCCTATCATCAGAACAAAAGTAGCTAAGCATGTATCCCTAGCATAGATGATAATCAGAAAAGGAGTTCAGGATTTAAAGTACCATAAGTTTCATCATAGCTGTCATAAGTATCATAAGCAAAGCTCAGATGAAGATTTAGATATAGAGTTTATTATAGAAGGAACAACAGAGATCGCCAGTAGAAAGAGCAAGAATGAGATGCAGTAAAAAGATAAAGCAGTAGCAAGATCATTACTGAGCCATTCCTTACTATGACTAAGTTACTGGTGCTCGGTTGCTCAGAGGGAAATTTAAGATGCAGTGCAAAATTCCTTTTAGAATTTTCCTACCAAAAAACAGGATTTGAGATAATAAATTCCTCCACTGATTGAGGAATCCTTACCACCACTGACTGTTTTTCATTTTGTGACTGGTTACATGGGAGCTAAGGCTTTGAAGAGAAACACAGCAGAGTTAAGATATGGGATGATGTTATGGTAATTTGAAACATTCTAGCAGGGATGCAGTTGAGATTAGAGATGGGCTGAAGTAACCTGACTGAAAAGATCACAAGTGGAGAAGAGAAAAAAGAGAAGGGGAGACTTTGGAGATAGGTTGGTGGTCTAAGTGCCTGCCTGGCAAGCACAAAGCCCCGAGTTTGGTCCCAGAACCCTGGGGGTTCCATGGATCACTATGAGTTCGAGCTGCATAGTGAGACCCTGTACCTAATAAATAAAAATAAAAAGCAGTTTAAAAGAGAAGAAAAAACCTGAAGGGTACAATAGATACTGATAAAGGGGAATGAACTTATTCAAAAGGAAATAGTTACTGAGTTAAGGAGAAGGACAGGAGAGGGAGTGGGGGAAAAAGATTTGTCTATGTGTGTAAGCAGGATGGTTTGGACAACTGTACTGTGCATTTCTGCAGATCTCTGGAAAGAAGCAGTTATGATTTAATTTGTTTCATCTCCTTTTTCCAATCGTTTGTTATTTTCTCTTCTTAATTTCTTATGCATTTCTTTCTTTTTTTTCTTTCTTCTTCCAATTTTACATGCCTATATCTGGTTGGAAGACAATGCTATGTATCACAACAAATACTATGAAATTAGTATTACTTTTTTAAGTGAAATTCTGTATCCCTTGTAATTTTTTCTGTTTTAATTCTAATTTTACTCTCTTTAAAAAATAAAAAAATAACATTAAATTAAGTTAAAATGAGAGAAAGGGAATTTCAGGCCTGAATGATTTGCAATGGTGACCTTGCAACAGAAAAAGAAAACTGAAGAGAAATATTTCTTTCCTCTGCTTACATGTGTTACTAGGGAAGAAGGGGAAGAAAAGGGGTGGGGAACCACAGGTTTTTTATATTATTAGTTCTTTGGCAAAAAATTTATGACCAACTTAGAAACATAAGACATAACATACTTCGGAGGAAAATTGAAACATTGTTCCTAGATATAGATGGAAATCCTTCGCCTGCAACCCTATGAAGAAGAAATATTATTTGTCTTACAGAATTGTTTTACTTGTCAAGCATCCAAGTAGTTATGCATTTCTGGATACTCACCAAGACTTATTTTTAGAGAGTTATTATTGCCATGCTTCTTACATGATAAAACCAAAAGTAATTACTAACCCACACTACAATGGAACTAGAAAGGCCCTGGATAATTGTGGCATTTTGATCAAGGCCAGAGTTGCCTTGAAAGAGATGCTCTGTGACTTGGGGAGAGATAATAAATGCATTACAGTAAACTTGTGAGTCCCTCAAAGTGATTTCTCAGAACTCTGACCATACGTCTTCAGTTTCACTTAACACAGTCCCCAGCAATACATCTTCTTCCTTGCTTAACTCACCAGAAACTGACAACATACCTAGAAAGTTATACATTGCTTTAGCCACTTCTGCAGAATGTTCCATGCCTCGGTGACCAGTGAAATTTGCTCAATGAGTGGGCAAAGCATTTTCTAGGTTAATAGCCCTTGGTTTGTGTCAAACAGATAACAACATCGACATAGCTAAGATCATCTGAGATCTAAACTTGTCGCCATACTACCATGCAGGTATCCTCAGATAAGTAGACAATCTTTCCGGCATCTTATTTATCCTTATCTTTATAGACAACAAGATTGAGAAGATGATCCCTAGTGTACCTTTAAACTCCTGCACTCAGTGATCTATGTGCCATAGCTCTTAGCTCGTTAGAATCCAATAAAGGAATTCTATCCCCAGTTGTCCCTCTGGATTTCAAAATACTTATGAAAATCCTGTGACTAATAGTGTGTTTAATTTTAAAAGTGTAGATATGATAAAGGGGGAAATTAGACTTTTTAACGAAGGAGAATAATAGGGGGGTCTGAAGCTTTCCCTGTTGAAATTATAATTGCAGTTACCTTTAGAGAACTTCCTTTCTTCAGCTTTCTGTTTCATTTAAGTTTGTAATCTTTGAATTTTAGAGTCCTGTACATGTATGTTAACCTGTCAATAACAATAAGTAGCAACTTGTATTGGGTAATACATCTTTTGTGTCAGCAGTTCTATCTTCTGGATAGATAGAAATGATCTACAAATTTTATTCACCATATTAATAGACTTTACTGGACTGTTAGACATTTTGCTTATTGGATACCCTGAGAGACAAGCCAAAGATGTCTTAAAGAGCTAAGGAATAAGGCCTAGTGCAAACACAATAGTTCTACCATCTACAGACCCCATGAACTTGAGAACTTCATTTAGATAAACAAATGTTTATTGTTACTGCTGTTTATTGACAGAAATTCTAAAGAATCAGAGTAGTAAGTAAGGAAGAAAATTAAAAGGAAAATCATAGGATATATGTTTGAAGCTAAGCAAATGCATTGGAAACAGTATTTTAATGAAGTCAAAATTTTCGGAACGATAGAAAATGTTAACAACAAACAGTTTCGGAATAGAGGTTATTTTAATTGCTTAGATTTATTCTACTTCAAAAGATTTCTTAATTCTTTTTTCTTTTCAATCTTTAATTCCAGAAGGGTCAAGGAAAATGCTGGAGTGGTAAGGAACAGGGAAAGAAGTTCTCTGAGAATTGGTGGCCAAACACTGAAAAATAACAATGTGAGGAAAACAGAAGTGGATCCTGTGGCCCCAGGAAGGATTTGAAGTAAAACTGAAGCCCAAGGGGAAAGTAAAGAGATGAACTTCAAGTAAGAAAGGCTAGGCAGATGACATTTTTTCCCTGAACCACAGAAGCTGGTGTCCCCAAAGGCTGGTGATCCTAGAGGCCCCTATGGAGAAGAGTACAGGCAAGTTGAGCACTATAGTAAACAGCAACTGAGAGCAGTGCTAGTAAGCTGTCCCCCTCGGATGTCCCACAAGAGAAGGAAATTGGTTAGAAGCCATTTTTTAGTGGGGCCACCTGAGCCCAGGACACTGAGTGACTGCTGGCTCCTCCCAGTGGCTCTCAGCCAAGGCTGCAGGAGAAATGGAGACTTCTGCAGGTGTTGCAAGCTGGTTTGGGCCTGAAAGACAAGAGGACATCCTGAACCTCAGGAGAAACAGAGGTGCAGGCTTGCTGAGATCCTCCTCCATCCCACTGTGGAGCTGTTATTGGCTTCCTGATATGGACTGATGTAGATCTGTACCCTTCCCTTGTTGAGTATCAGTGGCAAGAGACAAACCTTGAAATGTACATTTTTCCTTCTCTTCCTCCTCTTGCTCCTCCTCCTCCTCTTCTTCCTCTTCCCTCCATTTTTAACTATTTTTCTTTATCTTGTTTTTTCAGGGAGGTGTACTAGGGATCAAACTCAGGACCTTGTATTTTCTAGGCAGGAACTTATGCTGCTGAACTGTTTTCTGGCCTTTCTTTATCTTCTATATTTTTCTTTCTTCTTTCTTTATTTCCTTTTTTCTTTCTTTCTTTCTTTCTTTCTTTCTTTCTTTCTTTCTTCTTTCTTCTTTCTTTCTTTTTCTCTTTCTCTCTCTCTCATCTCTTGCTCTTCTCTCTTCTCTGTTCTTGGTGGGAATGTATGCTGGTGTGACCAGAGTGGAAAATCAGTGTAGAAACTCCATTAAAAAGTAAGACTAGAGATTTGACCCAGCTATTTCCCTTCTTTCTATCTTTCTAGAAGTAACTACAAGCATCATACCACAGCAATATATGCACGCCCATGTTTACAGCATATTTATAAAATCTAATTTTTGGAAACAGTCCAAATGGCCATCAACTGATGATTATATACAGCACATATATACAGTGGGGTACTGCTCTTCCATAAAGAATGATAAGCTCAAGATAGTTCTGATAAATGGATGCACTTTCATACTATATTCTTTTTTATTTTTTTTTATTTTTCAACAAATAATACACTGCATATATTCTTCTTAGTGGTTAATTGCTGTACAAGATGCGGACTTGTGATCCTATTTACAAACACCATTAGAA
>NW_004524670.1:1354369-1365908 GCF_000260255.1 Octodon degus | reverse complement strand
CACTGTCTTCTGCCCTTTGTTGTAGATCTTTGCTGTAGTTATAACCTTCACACGTACTGAAGTTCAGGTGGAGCTCTACAGATTTTGGAGTTATCCAGCTGTTTCTGGCTTAGGTATGGCTGCTGTGCTCAGCTCTTTCCTGCTGCGGACCTGGGCTAGGATTGGGTCTGGGGGTTCCTGGAACTTGGCAGAAATTCCTACTCTGCGGGTGGTGTGGGGCAGGTAAGGTGGAGTGGTGGGGGGCGGCCCGAGTGGGTGGGAGAGGGTCCGTCCTACGCTGCGCCTGTGCTGGGACTGGTCCCGCCGGTGCAGGGTAGCAGGAAGCTCTCCACACACTCACCGGACCTGGGCTAGGACTGGGTCTGGGTGTTCCCGGAAGTCGGCAGAAATTACTACTCGGCGGGAGGGGTGGGGGGCGGCCCGAGGGGGCGGCAGAGGGTCCGGCCCACGCTGCGCCTGGGCTGGGACTGGTCCCGCCAGTGCAGGGTAGCAGGAAGCTCTCCACACACTCACCGGACCTGGGCTAGGATTGGGTCTGGGGGTTCCCGGAAGTCCTCATACTAAAGTGAAATAAATCATAGACACATAAGCGAGCATTGCTTCTCTGGTGTAAAGAACTGAAAGTGTAAATAAAGACTAAAATGTATAACAGATACTGTGAAAAAGGAAAAAAATGTCCAAACAGGTAGGGAATTAGGGAGAGGCAGAAGGGGAAAGGAGGGAAAGAAATTAAATGATGAGAAAATGAGAAAAAATATTTTAAAAGCTTTTGTACATAGGGAGGGGAAGGGGAGTTAAAGGGAAGGCAGGAGAATGGGAGAAAAGGATTCAAATTGTATCCAATCAGGTACAAATTCTCTGTAATGAATGTGATCTTTATATATCCCTAAAATGTACCAGTACACTTTATAAAAAATTTTAATTGCAAAAGAATACTGGAATGACTATGTCTTAAAGTAGTTTAACTAAATCAAATGCAGAAACTGAATTTTCTAAAACATTGTGTCTGCCAAAACAAAATCAAAAATGCATACATGCTTAAAGAAAGAACAACTGTTAGGCATGTTGGTAGACATTTATAATTCCAGCACTTGGGATGCTGAGGTAAAATGATTGCCGCCAGTTCAAGGCCAGCCTAGGTTGCACAGGAGTTCAAGCCCAGCCTGAATTACAGTGAGGTCCTGCCAAAAATAAAAATAAAATAAAAGGAAAAGGAAAAGAAAAACATATAAATATTTTAATACTAAATTTGACACATTATGAGATTAATAAAAATTAACTTTGGTCTGAATGGTTACAAGTCATTATGAGAATGGTGGCCTTTAGCTTCCGCAAGTTTATTTTTACAGCAAACTACTTCTTGGATAATTTTGATCACTGAGATTGCTGCACATGTATTTTTCATTTCTTGTCAAAGGTCATGTTTTTTTATGGGTTCTATGTGACCTGCTACCTCCTCTAGGGTCCCCTATACAAAGGTAATGCATCTGTTGAGGAAACATCATGTTATTTACTATTTTTCTTTTCTTGTGGTGTGCATACATTTTTGTCTCTTTCATATATAGATGATATAGACAGAGATGGAGATGCAGATGACAGTGATGGCAGAGAAAAGAAATTAGATGATAGACACAGACATTAGATAGATAGATAGATAGATAGATAGATAGATAGATAGACAGACAGACAGACAGACAGACAGACAGATAGATACAGAGAAACAGAGACAGAGACAGAGATGGAGATTGAGATGGAGATCTAGCTTTTGGCATTACTTCAAATATGACCTGACAAAAGTCTAGATGTGCACTCCCTGTACTCTCTGTATCTCAAGGACAAGGAGGCTAGTAAGCATAAACAGGTAATACATCCTAATGATAGTATTAGAAAAAGGTATAATGGTGAATCACGATGGAGCAAATTCAGAAGAGAATGCACATCTGAGGATACATTTGCATATTTAAAAATGATGAAATAAAAACTTGACTAGATCTTCAGGAAATTAGGCTGAGTAGAAAAAGACCAATCAAAATATATCATGCTCCCTTATTCCATTGGGATAGCATACTTGAGAGAGCAGAATTATAACAATAGAGAACAGATTAGTGGTTTCCTGGGGAGAGAGGTAGGTGAGATAGGTAAGTGTGGTTATAAAACAGTAATGACGGGGAAAATCTTGTGATAATGGAACTGACCAGTCTCACAAATATAGTGGTAGGCATACAAACTAACATAGGTGATAAAATTGCATATAACTATACTCACAGATACCCACAGAACATAAATACTCTCTCTCTCTCTCTCTCTCTCTCTCTCTCTCTCTCTCTCTCTCTTCCATAATTATGCAAGATGTTACAGTGACAGAAATGGATGAAAAGGAAAATGAGATTCCTCCATGCTACTGAAACTTTCAAATGCATTGAGTCTATTATAATCTCAAAAGTAAAAATGTAATTATAAAAATCAATAATTACTTACAACCTACTAGGAAAGTGATTAGAATACTCAAAGAGGCACTCAAAAAGGAAACAAAAATGCTGTGAAAAGTCATCACCCTCAGCTGCAATCAGGAAGACACATATTAAAACAACAAATAGGTTCTACTACACTGACTAGTTCAAAATAAGAAATTTTGATCAAACTAAAAGTTTCTCAGTTTATAACAATCAGAAATCACATTTCAAGGTTTCTAGATACATTATCTACTCTAACATATATCTAGATATATTGGTTTATCAATTGGTGTTATCCATTTAGTGATACTTCAGCATTCTGGAAATGCAAATACAAAGTGAAGAAAATGAAACAGAGAAACTCAGTGGGTCATCTTGCATCAATGGTGGTGCAACACACTGCTGGTGGGAACACAAATAAGGATAAGGACTTTGCAAATCAGTGAGCATTTTCTAACAAAACTGAAGATGAATATACATTTGACCCAGAAATTCAATTCTTAAACTTTAGAGAGATGCTTACACCCTTGTGTCACGTATGTTTGCCCATAAAAGTATTCACATGTATCTAGTTTGTTCTAATTAAAAACAGGAAACAATTCATGCTCATTTACAATCAAATAGAAAAACTGCAGTATACACACCCAGTGAAATCCTATATAACAGATACATAGCCCTTAAGCATATATATCCTTGTTTTAGGTTGTGCTAAAGGATGGATGAGTCATGGAGACTATAGTATTAGGGCAAGCACAAAGCAAATTCGTAAACAGCAAATAATCCTGTTTCACTTTATTAATACAAAGTCCTAAAACAGCTAATCTCATTTAAGAAAGGCTATATATGTGGTATATTTACATGTAAAAACAGAAAAAAGATGTAGAGATGATCTTAAAAGTTATTTAGGAAGGAGTTTTCTAGGATAGGAAATAAGGGGAATAGGTGTACAGTGACCTTCACAATCTATTTCTTTATCTGAAGCACAATTACACATTTTTTTTGCTTTGTAATTACTTGTTTCTTGCCTGTCTCAGCTATTTTTCTCTCACTGCTGGAAAAAAAAAAATACCTCACACCCAGAATTAAGGAAGGAAAAGTTCATTTAGCTCACAGTTTGTGGAGGTTTCAGTCCATACTGGGCTGGATCCAAGGCAGAGTGGCACATGCAGAAGGTAACAGTTCACGGTGGTTGTTATGGTTTGTGTCTAGTTGTCCTCCCAAAGCCTCATGTAGGTCATGGGACAGATGCAGCTGGAGGAGCAGCAAGTGGCTTGAAGGGTGGAGCCAGAGGACCACAGCAGCGCTCAAGGGGCGGGGCCAGAGAGGCATGAACCACTAAACTGACAGCCTGCATTTCCATCCCCCCACCCACCCAGAGAGCAGACTCCCTTGGAGATGTGGAGAGGGTCATCCTTGACAAGGCAGCGCTCCAGCCTCTCCTCCAGTGTCTTGAAACTTCCAGTAACTGTGAGCTAAATAAAGCTTTCCTCCCTCATTTTGAGTATCAGATATTTGTCCCAGTAATGAGAGATGAATAACTAAGATAAAATTTGGTACCAAGAGTGGGATCATTGCTATGGCTACACCTGATCATGTGGATTACTACTTTTTGAGAATGTCTTGTGGGGAAGTGATAGGAAAGGTTTGGAAATGTTGCCTACAAGAGATGCACTGAAACAGCTTCAGCTGTTCTGTAGGGAGGATTCTGGTCAGAGTTCAAACCAGATGACTGATAGAAATGCTGCCTATAAAGACCAGGCTGGGGAGGTTTCTTCTGGGAAGGACTGCATTGGTTGTTGGACTCCAGATCATTTGTGTTTTGGTTTGGCAAAAAGTTTGTCTAAATTTTGCCCTTGTCCAGAGACTGCCTAAGTGTGAGAGTAAACATGGAGGACTGACTAATCTTTCAAAATAAATCTCAAAGCTGTCAAATATTGGGCCAGTGGCATGGTTATTGTTGGGAGCTCTTAGTCAAATATATGTTAAGAAGGAAGACCAAAGAGCCAAGCAGAATGATTTAAAATCTTGTGATTTTGGCCAGAAAGTGCCAGGAAGGCTGTGTATTGCAAAGATAGAGCTGAGTTCTCCATTGCCCAGAAGGAACAGGAGAGTAGAAAAGATGTCCTGAGAGCATCACAGAAGGTGGCAGGTTCTTGTCCCTTGCAGCCTCAGAATCACAATGGTGAGAGATTTTGCTTTGAGAAGAAAGCCACAAAGGCCCATGTTCCAGAATGGAGGTGGCGGCCACACCAGGTTGCAGAATGGAGGTGGCAGTCACATTATATTACAGAATGGCTCTGGCACAGATAATTTGTTTCTCAGAATCAGGGTCAGAGCACTCAGCGATCCAGGCACTTGACCCCTACAGCCAAGAGAGAGGAAAGCCTGGCTATTGCTCCAGCTGTCAGGAGACCTTGACATCATCCATGTGGTGCTGGTTTTAGGTGCATACAAAATTCAGGAGTCCTGAGGTTAAGAAGGCTTCCACCTTGATTTCAGAAGAAATCCTGGGAGGCCAGGCAGTATGCCCCTGAGAGGGCAGTGTGTAAAGCTGTGATTGAGGAGTCTATTCAATGGAAACTCCAGAAATTAGGAAAAGCCATGAATGTGGATCATCTAAAGGAAACTGCAGAGAGCAAAGTCAGCCTAAGAGAGAAGCCACAGGAGCTACCACCACCAGAAGTGCCATAAGGGTGGAGCCACATGGAGCTCACAATTTGCCACAGATTGCTTCAGATGTTCCACATGGAACTATAGGACTTAATGTTTGCCCTGCTGGATTTTGGACTTCTTTTGGCCCCAATGGTTTGTATCCTTCTGTGTATACCTTTTGGTGCATCTGGGGATTGATCTCAGGCCCTTGCACTTGCCAGCAAGCCCTTATTCTTCTGAGCCACCTCCCCAGCCCATTGTGCATACCTTTTGGAAAGCAGTGTTTATCTTGTACTTTTGAATGTTGAATATATTTAACTTTTCATTTGTATAGGGACTCACAGTTGAGAGTTTGCCTTGGATCTTGGAGGAGACTTGGGACTTGGACTTTTCAGCAGTGCTGAAACTGTTAGGACTTTGGCAACTCTTAGAGATGGACTAAAATGCCTTTTGGACAAAGGGATGTGCATGAAACTTTGGAGGTCCAGGGGCAGAATGTTATGGTTTGTGTCTAGTTGTCCCCCTAAAGCCTCATGTAGGTCATGGGGCAGATGCAGCTGGAGAAACAGTGAGTGGCTTAAGGGGTGGGGCCATAGGAACAGGGAAGAGCTTGAGGGGCAGGACCAGAGAGGTGTGAACTGTTAAACTGACAGCCCATGCTGTGCCCCCACCTCCCACGCAGCGGACTCCCTTGGAGTTGTGGAGAGGGTCATCCTGGACCCAGCAGCACCCCAGACTCTCCTCCAGCGTTTTGAGATCTCCAATAACTATGAGCTAAATAAACCTTTCCTTCCCTCATTTTGAATATCAGGTATTTGTCTTAGCAAGGAGAGAAAAGTCCATAAGACAGTGGTGGAAAATAGCAAAACAACCTGAGAAGAAAAGCCGAACAGAGGTGGAGGAGCAGTTCTGAGCAAGTCTCTCTCCCTCCCTTATTTTGCATTCAGGCTACCTATGGGTGGAGCACTCACACCCATAATCCCAGCACTGGATCATAAATTAATAAGAAACTATAGAAGCCTGCTCCATTGACCACATGAAGCTTTGGTGGGACAAAGAGAGCCAGCCAATGCAACTAGGTGTTGTGTTGCAGGTCTATAATCCCAGAGGTGAAGAGGCTGAAAACAGGAGGATAATTAGGAGTCTGAGCTGCATGGTAAAACCCTGTGCCAAATACATAAAAATAAATAAACAAATGGTGCATAATTATATTTGCCTAATTAAATATATTAAATGCTACAAATTTTAAAAAGATGATCTTTTTTAGTTTAATTTTTTGTTCACAGTGTATGGCTTCAGATTCACTTTAAAAGGAAATGACGCTGGGGTAAGTATACAAAATTACATCAATTGAAAGTTACAGCATACAAATATTAAGCATTTTATGATACATTCCTTTGCCACTCTCATTTGAGCTCTAAGGAAATACCAAATGTAAATGAAAATAATTAGCTATGAATAAATGCAATAATTTTTATTCAGTGGTGCATGGAGAACAAAAAGGCATAATTTTACCCTTTCATTGATATCAACAACTTTTGGCTCTATTTTATTTCTCTCTAACCAAATAATTATTTATGATCTTACCCATTTCTCTGGAACTGTATTAAACACTTAATAAATAGCTGCAGAGTATGCTTTCATTAAATAAAAATTCATACTTTAGATTTTCATTATGTTAATGTTAAATGAAAGCTGATTATATTATTATGCATAGAAAAATATCAGAATAAAATAAACCAATGGCATTTTCTTATTTGCAGCCTGGCATATTTTACACTTTCTACTTTCTACTATAAATGTACATTGCTTTTTATGATTGGAGAAATAAATGATGGAAAATAAGTATCTGAAATATAAAACTAAAAGTTAGAATTTAATAATGAGTTTAAGTCACTGAAAATATAAAGAAGGATAATCAAATTCACTATGATTGTGAGCATTTAATACGAAGGTCTAGAAAATGGATAACTGGATTTAGCTTATTTTTGTTTGGTAACTGGCTGTTGGTTTATAAAATGAGAGATAGCCATGGGATTAGATACACCTTACTGCATTACAATTTTAGCCCTTGAAAGTCAGTTTGAGAGCCAAGATTGATTGCTGTATTCTAAGGTTTGTAATTTCCTCCTCCCACCTCCTGCCTTAATGCACAATTTAAATCTGTATCCAATTCTTCATGTGATAATTATTTGACTATTAAGTTTATGGAAAGTTTTAGACTCAGCACCTGGTAGTTCTCTGAAAGTGATAATGCAGTAGGATCAGGCCTGTTTGTTTCAATTCTGTTACACCCTACAGGTAATTCTCTTCCCTTGGCCAATCTGTGATTTCCATCTACATCTGCCTTGATGAAACTCATTTATATAAAATAAATTATTTTCCAAAGCATTAGTAAGCTAAACACCCTTTACTATGTTACTTATAGAGTAGTATAGCACATAGAGTTAATTAACACATTTCTAACTTATTTTAACATTTCTATGTAGGAAACATGGATGTGGGTGTAGGTAAGTTGAAAAAGCAGTCTATTTCAATGAAAACCAACTTCATTTATATCTCAGACTAAGACTATTTTTCCCCCACTGGCTTCCAAATACGTTTTCTCTTTGTCTTCTTTCCGGGCCTCCTCCATTCTATCCTATTGTTTTGATTTCTCTTTGCTATCCAAAGAAATATGTGCATTTATATCTGATCTGATCTCCCAAATATGAATAAGCATGCCCATATTTAACACTGTTTGCAAATGTAGAAAAGCTTAATAAGATGAGGACTAGTCATGGGTGCATGTGTGTGTCTGTGTGTATGTGTGTGTGCATGTCTGTGTGTGTGAGAGAGAAAAAGAGACAGAGACAGAGACACAGAGACAGAGACACAGAGACACAGAGAGACAGAAACAGAGATAGAGACACAGACACAGACAGAGATGGAAAGACTAATAAACACAAAATCATTCATAGATTCACCAACAGAAAGGTAAAGTTAGATGAGGCAAAAAGCAAAAGAATCAATAATGGTTTTTGGAAAATATTGTCCGTGTCACACCAAGCTGAATTTGACTTCCACATTTATAAGCCTCACGAAGTGGGATGTACAGCACAATGTGCTGATATACATGCTTACATACATGTGTGTATATTGCATTGGAGCTAAGCTCTATGGCTCTATTGCTCTAGATCTCTGAATGTTTTAAGGAAATGGATTAACATATCAAAATGTTCTTAAATTTGAAGAGCATGCTAGATATATATTTCAGTAATCTTCTGTTACTTTTTAAACTGTGATTATATAAAATCCATATTTCCTTAGTGAATCCATAGATCTAATTTTGAAGCTAAAGACATGCAAAGATGTAGCCATAAAACATTAATGAACTTATCCTGGTCTCTTTCCCCCCTCCTGAGATTTCCTACCTTAACTGTGGGTGCACATGCAGGATGTGCGGAAACACAATGGGATCATCGTGTTTTAGTTGTGTAACTTTTACAAAAATGAAATAGTATTATTTTACTTGGTTTTCTTAAAGTACTTTATAGATATCACTTACAGCTAATAAATTTCTAATTTATTTTCACATCTCTAAGTGGAAGTCCATAGTACAAATGTACAATTTATTTAAGCATTTCCTCACTCAGACAATTTTCAGTGCTTTTCTTTTTTTCATCTTCCAGTGAATCTCCAGGAATTATATCCTCATATATGTGAATTTATTTCAATAAGCTTTAGTCCAGAAAATGAGGATTAAAATAAAAATCCACTCTAACTTTAACAACTATTTTCAGGTGAATTTCTCCAGAGGTTTTAGAGATTCATACTCTGGCAGCATAATAAAATGATTCATCTCCTAGTGTTTTTAACAGCATTGTTGTAATTTCTCTTTATAATTTTTGCTAGTTTAATAGATGACAGTGATCTCATTGCACTTTAATTTTTTATTTCCCTCACTACCCTTAAGGTACGTTATTTGTTCACACATTTATTGCCCATCAGGGAATCGTCTTTTCCCTCTAGCCTTTGTACACTGATTGTTTCTGCTATGTCGTCCTTTTCACGTAAAACAATTTATAAGACTTTATTACTCAGCAGGTGTATTTGCTCTTTGCCAATCACATATGTTTCAAATATTATTTTGTAGTTTTCCATCAACTGCGTACTGTAATGTACTTCTTAATTTTTATTTTAATGATCACACTGACCGCGGGGAGCTGGCACAGGGTCCTGACGTATCTTAATTCTTTTTCACCCCTTTGTCTCTCTTTCCTGCTCTTCACCCTCCTCTTGGTCCTGTTTCCCTTTGCAAAGATGGATCTAGCTCCTATGGCCTATCTTTTATTATGCTCTTTATTTACATTTTGAGTCTCTCATATAAGAGAAACCACATGATACTTAAATTCATGTGTTTGACTTATTTCCCTTAACATTATGATCTTGAAATGCACCTATTTTCCTACAAATCACATAAATTTATCCTTCTTTATGGCAGAGAAGGTCTCCATTGCATGTAAATGTTACATTTTCTTGTATGTGGTCAACTCTTTTTGTCTTTTACTTACTATTTTGAAAGATGTCCTCTTTTCTGATATTACAGTGTCCCTAAATTTTCTCTGGATAGTTTAGTGTTTTTATTATTTATTTATTTATTTATTTGTGTGTGTGTGTGTGTGTGTGTGTGTGTGCAGGGTCTCACTATGCAGTTCAGACTCATAGTGATCCTTCTGTTTTCAGCCTCCCTAGTGGTGGGATTTCAGGCATTGGCCACCAAACCCGGACTCCATCATTGTCTGTCTCAGCACACCTAGAGGGTGGGGCTGGCACGACACATGGTTCCAGGGATGAAACCCTGGCCCCTGCACTTTCCTAAGCAAGCGCTTAGTCTGTTGAGCTATCTCACTGGTCCTAGTGTTTTATTTTTATTTAGTTTTTAGCATAATTGATGTATAATGTGTCGTTTATATGTATATAATGTATCATTAGGGATATACCAAGAATATGTTTGTAAGACTGACAAAATTTACTCATTCTAACCATATTGATGAATTAGGTAGTCAGATAACCTCAAAATTAGTCATATTGGACAGATCCATCATCCTGGACCCCAAAGAAGTACTATTTTGTTTATTTTAACTTTGGTTTTTCAAGAATTTTATGTGAATGAAATTTTGGAAGATGAAGTTCTTTGTATTGGTCTTCTATTTGTGTCTTTGAGATGCCCCCATTCTTTCACATCTATTAATATTTAATTTATGTTTATTGCTGAGTAGTATTCTACTGTGTGCATAATTAATGACCTGATTATTCATCTATTACTTAATAGATATTTTAGTACCTTCTATTTATTATGTATAACTTTGTTATGGACATTTAAGTGAAAGTTTAAAAGTAAATGTCTGCAATGTTCTTTTGGGGTATGATATCAAGAATATGTTTGTAAGACTGATCATTTTCTTCTGTCTTTCAAAGTGTTTATACATTTTTGGATTCCCAGAAGAAAAAAATAGATTTTCCTGCTCCCTACATTCTCCAGATCACTAAGATGTTTTTAATTTTAGCCATTACAATGATTTAAAGTGGTCTGTCCCTGGGGTTTCCATTTAAACTTACGTGACTAGTGATGTTAAAAAGTCTCTTCATTTGCTTGTCTTTCCTGTTCTATGCAGTGTCTAGATTTTCTCCTCTATAAAAAAATGGCAAAAAATGGCTTTTTGTATTCTTGTCATTAGTCCTTATATATTCTAAATTCACATCTTCTGTCAAAAAATATATTGTAGCTACTTCCAGTGTACACACCTGTAATTCCATGTACTCAAGAGACTGAGGTAGGAGACTGCAGGCTCAGTCTGGGCAGCTTAGCAAGCCAGCTTACAGAAAATTTTAAAAGGGTTGGGGCTACACGAGGATATACCTCAGTGGAAGAGTGCCCGTGGGTTCAACTTCTATCATCCCAAGAATAATTATGAATACTTTCTTACTATCTATAGTTGGTATTTTCATTTTGTAAGTTGTATCTGTCACATTGAAAGGTTTTAAATTTTCATCAGTGTATATTTAAATTTATCTTTGCATTTCTTCATCTCCTATCTTAGGAGTCTCTGTTGAACCCAAAATACCTTCTGAACATTGAATACTTGAAATCTTACATTTCAGTTTCAGACCCATTTTCAGTTCATCATGTATGTGGATTGAGGTAGGGCTAAGGTTCTTTGTTCCCACCCATATAATTAGTTGTTCTAGTATCATTTAATAAGTTGTTTATTTGTCTACAACAAATTTTTAACTTTTAGGTGACAAGTGGCAACATTTTGTCTTTTTTCTCTGATGAATAATCAATGTATAAATATAAATATAAATATTATCTTCCTAATTTGCCCAAATAGCATATTTGTTTTCATTAGTTGCCTAAATATTATAAGACTCTATTCCTCTCCACAGGTTTA
>NW_004524670.1:1342741-1354269 GCF_000260255.1 Octodon degus | reverse complement strand
TATTTATTTTTGGCAGAACAGGGGATTGAACTCAGGCCCTCACACTTGCCAGGCAAGCACTTAGTCTCTGAGCTATCTCCCCAACCCCTCCAAAATAATTTTTGATTTACAAAATTTAACCTATTTCTCTTTTCTTTTCCTTTTCTCATGAAACTTTCCCACAATTTTACCAGTTGATAAAGCAAATAATCAAGTTACTAGCCCTTTTTTTCTTTTTACTCATTAACTGTAATCAACACTGCATGAATATTCTCCCTTTATATATTATCTCTATTGCTAATAGACTCATCTAGAAGTCGCCCAATTTCTATGTACTTTGCTAACCAGTAAATTGTACAACCAGTAAATCTACGAATGTATTTCTATTCTTTAACCATCTAAGTTTCTTCCTGCCTCAAGCCCTTTACACTTGCCATTCCTTCCACCTAGAGTAATCGTCCTCCAATTATTATACCTGTTACATCTCTTATACCAATCAAGTATTTGGCAATGACTCAGCTCTTTTGAGAAGACCTGTATGTAAGTACCTCTGTGTAAAATCCCAGTTCTTACTAAAATTCTCCTATGGCTAGTTTGCATTTGAGGAGTGTATTTCATCCAAGCATTAACTATATACACTTCATAGGCAGCATATCATTTGTACTAACTACGGTAAGGATTGAATCTTTAATTATAGCATAATGTCCTCTAATCTTTATAAACACTGACCCTATAGCCAGCACCAGTCTTGCTTAGAAACAAAAAAACACAAAGGACTAACCTTGGTTAATCTGATTATTACCTGAGAGTGTGTGCATTAAAAAGAATGAGTGTGAGTTGTCAGATTATGTTTTACAAGTGTGCTTTGCCCTTCTGTAAAATAGCCATGGGCCGCTCTCACAGGAGGAGCAAAGCCTTCTCTGACCACATGGTACATTCCTGAGCAGCCATCTACACTTGAGGGAAGGGATCAAAAGTGTACCTGGAGGGATGGGGAGATGTCTCAGTGGCTTAAGTGACTGCCTGGCAAGTGCAGTGTCCTGAATTCAATTTCCAGTACCACACACACACACACACACACACACACACACACACACGAACGTGTACCTGGAGAATTGGTTGCTGCTGACAAATGGGACAGACAACCTTGGGGACGGTCGTTTTAGATGGCTCTGTGTATAGTTCAAAGAGAGGAACCAGCCTGGACTGGCTTGCCCACCACAGAACTCTGTGTGTGAGTGAATGTGTGTCTGTCTCTATGTGTATTTCTTTTCTGCTCCTTCCCTCTCTGCTCTGCTCCTCCAGTACTGTGTATTCAGCATACCACACAGCTGCCCCCTGCTCTGGTTGCTGTGACAACTCAGCAATTTGCTGTTGTTCTGTGTGGGAGTGAGCCCTAGGGTGCACCTTCCTCTCCAAACCTCTCCCTCAGGCTCTAAATGCCATTTGACTCATTTTCCATTACAATCATCAGAGGATCTTTTGCAACTTGAAGGGAGTTATTGCTTTCTTTCTCGTCTTTTCTCAAATATCTGATTGCAATTCTGCTCTCCAGAGAAAATCCAACTTCCTCTGTAGTCATTATGAAAAGGAAAGGTGAATTTATCCTAGATTTGTTGTTTTAAAGCTGAAGGAAACCTCAAATACAATCTGGTTATGTCCCCCTATTGTACACATGGGGAAATAAAATCTCTTGTACCTAGAACAGGGCCTGGCAGAGGTGGTGGTCACTCAGAACTTTGTGCAGTAAATGCAAGAATTGGAGGCAATCACAACTATTCCAACATCACATGAGGATGGTGGGAGAAAGATTAGAGTATAAAATTTATTATTTCAAAATTTAGCCCATTTACAAAAACAATTGAGTTGCATTCATTGAAATGATTTAGCAATGATACTTATGTGTTTAAATATTTACCAAATGGTTGGGCTACAGAGATAGCTCAGCAGTCTAAGTGCCAGCCTGGCTAAATGCAAGGGGACTTGGGCTTGTATCCCCAGCACCACATGCTCTGCCAAACCCAGAAGCTGGGGCCTGCTGTACAGGCCACTGAAACCCAGGCATGGTAGCTCATGCCTGTAATCCTAGCACTGGGGAGACTGAGACAGGAGGGTCCCTATGAGTACGAGCTGTGTAGCAAGACCCTATACCAAGTTAATTAATTAATTAATTAATTAATAATTAATAAAAACATTTACCAAAAAATTGTCTTTAATACTGCTTACACTCAAAAGTAACCTTAAAAATATTCCCTTGCTGGGCCAGCCAAATAGCTCAGCTGATTAAAGTGCCTGTTCAGGCATACGCAGTGGCCAGAATTGGATCTCCGGAGTATAGTGCCAGCCCCATCCCTGGAGCACACTGAACCGGAGATTGAGACTGGGCATGGTAGTACATGCCTGTAATCCCAGTTCTTGGGAGGCTGAACACAGGCAGATCACTATGAGTCCAATCTACGTAGTGAGACCCAGTAGTCTCTATATACCCTGTACTAAAATACATAAAAAAGAAAATTCCTTTGCTTATAAGACTAACATAGAATTTACCTATTTTAATTTTGATAAGAGTTTATTTTGGGGCTGCAGAGACAGCTCAGCGGTCTAAGTGCCTACCTGGCAAGTGTAAGGACCAGGGTTCAATAACCAGTACCACATTTGCCAGCCACAGAAACCAGATATGGTGGCACATGCCTATAAACCTAGTGCTGGGGAGGCTGAGACAGGAGAGAATCACTATGAGTCTCAACTGTGTAGAGAGACCTTTTATCAAATAAATAAATAAGCTTTAAAGAGTTTATTTCACATTATTAAATGCACATTTTCTACCTTTCAAATTTCATTAACTTTAAATAGTAAAACCAGAATAAAATCTTCCCGTTTGACAGAAAATAAGTATGTATTACAAATATCTGATGTTTATGTCAGATTATTTTAATTTTTACTTATTTAATGTTTGGGTGTTTTTTTCCCATAACTTTATTGATAAACAAATGGCAATGAGACAGTTTCAAATCAAATTGGTAGGACAGTTTACATTTTTTTTTTTTTTTTTTTTTTTGTGGAACCAGGGATTGAACTCAGACCCTTGTGCTTGCCAAGGAAGCACTTATTCCACTGATCCATCTCCCCGGCCCTATTTAATGCTTGTTTACAGTTCTTAAACCATATATTTCTTGCTTGCTTGCTTTTTTTTTTTTTTTTTTTTTTTGGAACTGGAGATAGAGCTCAGGCCCTTGCACTTGCCCAGGGAAGCACTTATTCTACTGAGCTATCTCCTCGGCCCCATTAAGTCATATATTTCTTAGAGCATATAATCACTACTATTATTCAAATTGTAGAAAATAATTACTCTGTCTCAAGACTGAGCTGCCTTTCTCAGTCCATGTGACTAGGAAACACTTTCCCAGAATTAGAAGAAGAGGAAGATGAAAAGCACAAAGTATTTGGATTCAAAATCTTGGAAAATTTTAACACTTGGTGAAGGATATAAAAGCACTGATCTTCAAGATCAATTTCAAGGTCAAACTAAGAAATACTCTGTTTTTTAGAAGAGGAAATTTGAAATTTAATTTGTTTGCAACCTAATCATTTCTAATAAGAAAATTCCCCAATGCATGTCTTTGGAAATGGTATGTTTATAAAACTGGCTCTGTATAACAATGCAAAAGGTCATAAACTTAGCTTTTTCCCCCAAATTTGGCAGGCTATCAAACCACTTGTGGCACTTTAAAAAAAAAATATGGCTTTAGCTGAGCCCCATGGAAAGCATCCTACACTAGAGCCTTGGTAGGTAGGACCCAGCGCCCAGTTTGAATGAGGTTTTCTGAGTCTTCTGAAGCTGACCTGGTACTGCAGTTGCCTGCACTCTGGGAGCACAGTCTGAACTGACCTCTCTTTGGAGGAACAATCACACCTTAACTTTTGCTGTCTCTGCAAATATTCTTTTGGACATGGAAACTGTCTGCTGGTATTCTAAAATAAAGATCTAAAATGCCACAGGTAAAATTCTCTTAGGGCCATCCTTGTTTCCTTAAGAAAGAACCATAAAAAGTAACTTTTTATTTTCTTTACAAAATAACAAAAGAAAGAACCTAAATGTGTGCTCTGTCTTAGTCTAAAGAACTCAAAATTCTGAGAGGCTCAAATAGTTAACAATGCTTTCTTTTGAGACAGTTGTATTGAGAAGTCATGATTATTCCCTAGCAGCTGAGGGGTCCCACATCTTCTTCGGGAAATGAAAACCCAAAATCAGAAAACAAAGATTTGAGCCAGTGTTTAGATGAGAACTCCTCACTCTGAGACTTCATAAAAATCTGACTCTATGGAGTATATTCTTTCACCCAAGCAGCCATCTGGGTTTTAAGAAAAAAGAAAGGAGGCTTTCACCACTGGTGGGCTGGTTAGGAAGGAGGCAGAGATGGCCCACTGTGCAGTAAAACAGCTCCACCGGAGCTCACGCACAAGGCACTTGAGTCCTCTTTCCAGAATGTGCATGTCTCCAGGTCCAGAGACACATCCTTGCTAGGGCATTTTAGAGATCAAATGTTTTACCTTGACTCCACATCAGAGGATGCTTTGACCACACCATGTTTTTCCCCAGACTGACCTGAGGTTGAAAACCACAGTATTTTAATTCCTGATCTGAACTCTCAGTAAAAGCCAGTGATCAAAAGGACCAGGTTTCATGTACCCATAATCTGACTTTAGGGTTGGGGAGATAGCTCACCAGTCTAAGCACCTGCCTGGAAAGTGCAAGGACCCTGGTTCAAGGCCCAGTACTGCATGCCATGCCGGCCCAGGAACCCCAGGTGTGCCATGTCAAAAACTGGGCATGGTGGCACATGCCTGTAATCCCAGTTCTGGGGAGGCCAAGACAGGAGGATCACTAGGAGTCTGAACTGTGCAGTGAGACCCTGTACCAAATAAATAAATAAGAAATTTTTAAATATTTTTAAAACTCTGACTCTAGATAGAAGACAGACTAAAATAATGTAATTGCATCATCAGATACTGAGGCAAGACCAGAATAGTAATAGAATTCTGTGATAATAAAAACTGGCAGGTCTTCATAAAACAAGCAACCTTGTTGTGCCAATTATGCTTCCTTGGCAATGCTTTCAAAGTTCCAGTGAGTGGTAAGGCATATTTGTCTTTCATATTTGTCCAGCCAGAAGGCCTGCTTTCATCTTGAAAGGATTACTGATTTGATTACAAAAATATCAAGCTTTTATTATCTAGGACCAAAGCCTCTTTATACCTGACATAAATGTCTAATGAGTTAAACTACTATTGCATTTTAAAATGTTCCCATTTCAATAGTAACCTATATATTCACTTGTTTTATTCATCTAGTGCCAAAATAATATGTAATCATTACTAAAACTCATACATCTAGAATATAAAAACAAGCTTCATACTTTCTTCTTAAATATGACATTCTATGAGTATATGAACCACTTAAAATTTCTTCTTAGATACAATATTTTCAAATATCAAATAGGCATTAGTCTGTTTCCAGAGAAAAAAGACTCAAACATTCTTCTCCAATTTCCTGGCAGTTAAGGAGGAATTTAATAAAAGCTCAGCTATTGACCTCATTGGAGTGTGGGGCAGACGCTCTAACTTGTGGTGCTTTATAGAGCCAACTCAGAGACTGGCTATAAAGATTTGGAATCTACCTATCTGATGAACTCGTGTGATCTGTTAACTCCCTACCAAGGGCATGATCAAAACCATGATGGATATGCTATTTAAAATTGTCCTGGAAATGCTTACTTCTGTTTTGTTTTGTTTTGTTTTGTTTTGTTTTGTTTTGTTTTGTTTTTTATCAGCTAAAGCTTGCTAAACTGAAAGAGATTCATTTAATAACCATTCCAGCTAGAAATCAAGCTCTAGCCAAAGAATATCCAGTTAAAGCAGTATTCTGATAACTTACCAAAAGACATTTAGCACCTCTAGGCTGTCTATTACTCCATCTGTTAACTGAAGTTGTGGCAGGATTTTTTTGTGGTGTCCTCTCTGCTTTGGCTTCCTTCTCATTTCTTTTTCTTTTCTTCATTTTCTTATTATTTATTTATTTATTTATTTATTTATTGTATTTTAGGGAAGTGTCTACAAGGTGTTCAGGGCCCACTCATCACTAGGTCGGACTTCTACTGATCCGCCAGTTTACAGCCTCCCAAGAGCTGGGATTACAGGTGCGCGCCACCACACCCAGTCTCAATTGCTGTCTCATAGCACCCCAAAGGCAGGGCTAGCAAGGCAGGCAGGCAGGGGGATGCACCCTCCAACCCCTACGCCTGCTTGTAGGAGATTTAATCTGCTGAGGTATTTGGCCGGCCCCTTCCTTCTCATTTCTTTCCTACTACTGAGAGTAGATGTTTGATCTTAGTGAATTTAAGAAGTATGTATCAAACGATATGATTTCAAACATATGTTTTCATAAATTTTAAAAATGGATTATATTACCAGAAACATTTTACATTATATATCATCTCATTTAATTCTTCATAATTCTGAGATACATACCATGATTATTTGCATTTTATAGCTGAACAAAGTATAAAATTTTATCTAAATAAGAAACTTGATTAGGCCAATAACAGTTGTGCAGAGCAGAAGCTATCATTTAAATCTAAATACACTAATCACAAATTTTTAGTACTATAAGCAAAGGAATCTATTTTTTAAGGTAATTAAATCTCAATGAGGAAACACACTCTCTTAATGGTTCCAGCTTCAGTTAAAGGTTATTATTCTCCATTAAATCCAGGCATTAGAGCTGGTGAGCTAGCTCAGCAGTCTAAAGTGCCTGCTTAGGCCAGTTTAGGCGAAGCACAGGGACCAGGATTTGATTCCTGGTACCACATGCTGAGCCAGTCCCGCCCCCAGGGCGGGTTAAGCCAGCCACAAGACATAAATAAATAAATAAATAAATAAATAAATAAATAAAATACAGGAGTCTTCTGAATTCCCAGACTTGATAGAAAACATATTTATCCCACCCAGACACATTTTATTAATTGAAAAATCAGGGCCGGCCAAGTAGCTCAGCAGATTAAAGTGCCCGCAAGCAGGCGCAGAGGTCGGGGTTTAGATCCCCATGCCTGTGATGTCGGCCCTGCCCAGGGGCACGCTAAAACGGTAATTGAAACTGGGTTTGGTGGCATGGACCTGCAAGCCCAGCACTTGCGAGGCTGTAAACAGGAGGATCACTACAAATCCCATCTAGTAGTGAGACCCTGAACACCCTGTAGAGCGTTTTCTAAAATATACAAGAAAAAAAAAGGAAAACAAATAATAAAATATGCAAGAAAAATCACTTAACATAGTTTAAATTTTCTCTGCACATATTTTACCTTAACTATACACATATCGATGTATCTTTAGTAATATTTTTACACAAAATCAATACTTGTCTTATTTAAGGATTCGCTTGTTTTTCCTGGTAATGAAGTTGTATTGCCATTTTTGCCTAAATTGCAGCACTAATGTATTATGTACAGTTTCTATATTGTTTAAAATGAGTGCACAGTTCCATGATATATTTGGAGCAATTGCAATTTTTTTCTATGTTTATTTGATTTTTTTTTTAATTTTAATTTTTTTTCCCTGTATTTTAGGGAAGTGCCTACAGGGTGTTCAGGGTCTCACTACTAGATCAGACTCATAGTGACTCTCATGTTACAGCCTCCCAAGTGCTGGGATTACAGAAGCACATCAACATGCCCAGTCTCAATCTCTGTCAATGTGCCGCAGGGGGTGGGGTGGCAAGGCAGGCAGGGGAGCAAACCCCGCCCCTGTGCCTGCTTGCAGGTGCTTTAATCTTCTGAGCTATTTGGCCAGCCCTTCTACATTTATTTGACTCATTCAATATTTTACATATTCTTTATCCACATCAACTTTTTTAGAAATATGATTTTTAAAATCTTTCCAAATACTTTAATCTTAGTTAAGTAAAAGCTATGAGTTTCCTTTCACTTTTATATACTCTCAGTTTGTACAAAACTAATAATATAAATTGTAATAACAAGCAAACCAGCAATATATTGAGGTTTACAAATATAAACAAATACATTTTGATACACTGGTACAGTTCCTAGTAGTGAATATTTCCACCTCTACTCAGGAGATCCATCAGGCTCTTGTACAGAAGGAATAGAATGGGTAAAACAAGCAATTTGGCTTAGTGGAGGTCAGTTAAAAAAGGCAAAGGCTGGAATCTCTGTCCGCTTTTGCCACACTGCAGCACGCTTGCTCAGGTTAGTGTCTGAAATGATAGGAAAGCCTGCTATAAGAAGTTAAGAGGATTTCTAAGAGGCTTATAAGGGAAAAGACCCTCTTATTTAAGGTACCTGATACCAACCGGGCTGCTCTTTGTTTTGAACACTTCACTTTGTTGTAAAATTCTAATAAAATGTAAAGCAAATGAATGAAACAAAAGAATATTAAAATGCTCACCAAATAAATGTTTCATTGAAGGTTAAGGCTAGACCTCCGAACTGGAAGAGATAAAAATTATAAAGATAATGGAGTCAGTGGCAAGGAATTTGACCTGTTTTGCCTCAGGTTGCTTGGAAGTATCTTTTAGAAAACAAACTTTAAGAAGGATGAGTTCCAGACAGACCTCGTGCATACACTCAAGTTTCCTACACAGGTCCAAGCCAGGATGGACAGCATACATGTTAAGCCATAAGAAAATTATAGCTACCTGTTATGTATGTTTGGAAGGTAGTGATAAGAAGAAAACAGCTATAATAGGTGCAATCGGGTAGAGTCAGTGAAGGCCAGTTTAGAGCAGTGGGTGAAAAGCTGTGACTTAGGAGCAGCAAGAGGAGGACAAAGGATAAAATGTCTCCATGCACCGAGAGCTCAAAGGCATAGCACAGGTAGATAAGACGGAGATTATTCGCAAAGAATTTTCCAAATCCATAAACAGAGGTCATGTTCAAGAAAGATTAAAGGGCAAAACAAAAGTACTTTAATTATAGATCTTAATTTTGATTCTTCAAAACTAGTGCAGTATATGGTAGAATCTCCAGACATCCGAAGGTCTTCAAATATACAAATAATACCCTGGCCTATTTTCCATATAGCAAAAGTCTTACAAAACTATGAGCTTATCCTCAGTAATACAGAAAATTCAAATTTTTTTTTCAAATTTCCTTAATTGGGTATAAGATCCACCAGAAACCATGATTTGCATGAGTATTTTCTATTGATAACAAATAGAAAAAAGAACATTATATTCTTTAATAAATAAAATTTTGGGGTAAATAATAGCTTATAAAATTTGAATTTAAGGTAAATACAAAAAATATTGGAAAATATCATAACAGTTTTTCTTTGTCTTTACTCCTAGTGACAGATTCAATCTATCAAGCCATTTCTTTAAATATGTCTCAGTGATAAACTTCTAAAGAAAACCCATATTTTTGGTTCATTTCACATGCAATAACTGAAAAACTTGGTATTTGAATACACACACGAGCGCACAGACACACACACACACACACAGAGAGAAAATATTAATGGTGACCCTAAAAAAGATAATACAGAGGAGGAAGAGAAGATAGAAAAAAATTCTTGCTAAACATTCCTCCCTTTGCTCCTACTATGCATTATTAACTTCATTTCAGGGTATTAACTCTCAAGATGGTCTGGAGGTCTTCGTGGACCACCCACCCACATGAAGTTTTCTGTCCACTCTTTATATTTTGCTTCGGTCATGAAGCAAAAGAAACTTTTTTGCTTCATGACTCTTTTTGCTTCAGCCTCAAATAATGTGGGTTGTTTATTTGCTTATTTACATAACATCCCATTTGTACATTAAATTGTAATTGCTGTAAGAAAGACATTGTGTGTCTTATTCTCTCATTTCCAACTCTTTTTTTTTTCCAGAACCAAGGACTGAATTCAAGTCCTTGCACTTGCCAGGTAAGCTCTTATTCTACTGAGATATCTCCCCAGCTCCTCTCAATTCCAACTCTTACTGGGGTATTGATTCATAGTTGTTAAACAAACAAGTACTGAGCATCTCTATTGGTCTGCCAACTCATACATTCTAGGTCCTTTACACTATGCACGATTTTTACAAGACTCCTGTGAAGTGAGTGTTAGGTATTTAATTAGCAGGAAACTGGGGTTTAGGCCAGATTGGTACTGACTTTACAAATGCCACTTAGTGATGGATCAAATAAATTTCTGTCTGTCTCTAAAGTCTCTCTACATTTCAATATAGCATTTTAGCTAAGAACTTCAAGATACAATTACTTCACCTGCACTGTGCACATTTGTGTGGCAAGCAGACACACTCTGCTTTAACAACTTAGTCCTGTCTGTCATGGTGTTTCCATAATGTGTTATCATGGGTCTGATTACCTGGATGCCTCCTCCTTCAGCCTGAGAGCTCCTTAAAGGCAATGAGTTACCCTCTCTCCCCAAAAGCTTCTACAATATTTGTGAAAGAAAACAATAGATTTTCTAGATTAATTTACCATGCCAGTCATTTTATCACTTCTCCACTGATAAGGAATTTGAACAAAAAGACAACTCAGGATGTGCCAAGAACACAGCACCTTGCATTTAACAACGAGGTATAAATTATTGTCTGGTAATCACGCAGTAGTGAAAAGCCTCAAGTCAAAACTAAGAATTTTAACTTTTTAAACCATTGTCACTAAAACTCTTCTCAGCAACATTTAAATGTCCTGGCAGCAGGCTGGGAGAAGATGGATACACGAGCTCCGTATCACTCTCTCTCCACTGAAAAGACTACGCAACAAGAACAGTGGAAACCTAGGTAACCACTGGAATTAGAAGAGTGTTACCTGACTGACACCAATTAGGGAGAAATTCTGTGTGGTTTCCTGCATATGAAGAGA
The DNA here is from genome assembly GCF_000260255.1 of Octodon degus. NCBI lineage: Eukaryota > Metazoa > Chordata > Mammalia > Rodentia > Octodontidae > Octodon > Octodon degus. The sequence continues at coordinate 1,343,407 of NW_004524670.1, read as the reverse complement.
AATGAAATTCCCATAAGAACTGTCTTTTATTTCTGAGTATCTACAATACTATATCTGAAAGTCCACCTGACGGAAGGCCACAGGGCTTATGTAGCAGCTCTCCCAAACAGTGAAGTTATCTGAGGTGATCATAGTGCAAATGCAAGGCTTGACAGCAGATTAAACATCGGCCGGAGTCTAACTACCAGAAAGCGAAAGTGAAAAATAAACTTGATACGGCTATTCAAAAGAGCAGCATAGGAATAAGCATGTCCTTGAATAATTAATCTAGGCTCCTATGTTCCTCTCTCCTGAAAGTCCCAACACTGAACTAATATCTGTACTAATAGCTGTTCAAATTGTATGTATTTTGAAGGGAGACTCCTAATAGGACTCTGTGAAGCATAAGGAAAAAAGTAGGAGATTTTATAAACAGTGTCTGATGTGAAACACTGAGATAACACAGAACGTCACTTTTTAATTTTTTTAAAAAAGAAAAATTTAAAAATAGTTTAAGAGACCTTAAGAGCCAGTGAGAGGGCTGGTGAGATGGCTCAGTGGTCTAAAGCACCTACTTGGAACAAGCTTGGCAAAGCACAGTGGACTGCGGTTCAATCCCCCAGCACCACATGCCAGCCCGCCCCGCCCCCTGGTGGGCTGAGCTGGCCACACACACACACACACACA